>NC_045563.1:51258738-51561244 GCF_009819795.1 Aythya fuligula
AAGTAGGTTTCTCTTTTGGCTTTAGTAATATGCCTATTTCTAAATCTCTGACACAAATTCAGACCTTCAGTAATCAAGTTTGTCAATTCTTTCAAAAATCATGTGCTGGATTTTCTGTAGAATTTTCCTTTACTTATGTCTTTAGAGATGCACCTATGCATATCTTTCAGAGTTGTTTCCTCTGTGTTTATAGATGCTTTTACAATTCTTTTGTCACTTGTATTGGTCATTGATAGTGACTCACTCTGTAGGTTTAGAGGCGGAATTTTGCACAGATGTTTAGGAGTTCCTTTCAAAGAACACTAAAACTTGCATTTATGGAGGCATATTTTCCACAAATCTGGCAAATATCCCTACTTTGCAATGCCACACCTATTTCTTAGTCCTTGTTTGATCTTGTTTTCAAACATACCTCAAGATAGTTCTGTTCTGAATAGGAATGGCTGTTCCTATTCTCAAAGCTGAGATTTGTTTTGAGGTCTGTGACATGAGTGAATAGGCTCACCTGATGGCTTCTCTCTTGCAAAGAAAAAAGCTTCCAAAATGCCATTCTTGCCAAGATTAAAGTGCTCTTTCCATTTCTTGAATGTCAATGGCTGGCACTGTCTTGGCCCTAGAAAAATGTATCATAAAACTTAAGTGCCTCTCCAGTGCCTTTGACATATATCAATAGAGAGATTAATTTATGTCCGTGTTGACTGTTCAACACTGAGAATCTTGGGAAACCAGACTGATGATTTAGGTGTCAAACAACCCTGTTTCCTATTTAGACTTAGTTACCCATGTACATTGGTGTGGTCTATAATAAAAGATGTCACCAGGAAATTTCAGAATTTGTGTTAGCTCTCTGCCAAATTCCTTTACAGGGGGTTCTTTTACCATAAAGTTCTCTAACGCCTTATTGGAAGTGTAGTCAGAAACAAAACTGCATTTAACATCACATATTTGTATTGGTTACATGATACACAGTGTATTGCTGGTGCAAGAGAATGCTTAAAATCCACTGACACTAGAGACTGCTGTTATCACCCAGATTTTACTTCAGGTCATAAATCTAGACTAAAGTGTGTGGGATCCAAATACCCACATCAGAAACCCCTTCGTTGCAATTGACATTACTTGGTTCCTCTAACATCATTCACCAGAATGACTAAGATTTAATAATGCGTTGAATTCCTTTCACTTCTTAGAAAGTAGTTTCTACCTCTATGAGGCAGGGCATGTTGGACAAGCTCACGCTTTTGTTTCTCATGCTATTGGCTTTGACCTTATTAATACAGCTGAAGTAGTCACAGTTCAGCACAGCCTGACTGTAACCCATGTCAGATCCACAGTTTAGCAGCATTTTAAAGCAAGCCTGGACATTTTTCTCTAATACGCAACAGTACTCTTTCCATTAATATATAGGCCTGGAAAAGAGCAAGGTCAAGACCCTGAACTTTAGAAGATCGAACTTCCAGACATTTCAAGAATTAGTGGATGAGATCTCCTGGAACACTGTCCTTAGGGACAAAGGAGTTGATCAGTGCTGGCAACTCTTTAAAGACACTTTTCTTAGAGCACAAGAGCTCGCCATCCCCAAAACGAACAGGGAGGGCAGAAAACCAGGATTGCAAGGACCTGCTGGGCAAACTGAGGCACAAGAAGGAAATGCACAGGCAGTGGAAGCAAGGACATGTTGCTCAGGAAGAGTACAGGGATGTTATCTGCATATGCAGGGATGGGATCAGGAAAGCCAAGGCACAGATGTGACTGAAGTTGGCAAAGGACGCAAAGAATAACAAGAAAGGATTCTTTAGTTATATTGGTCAGAAAAGAAAGGCCAGGGAGAATGTTCCCCGTCTGACAGACAAGACAGAAAAATTGGTAAGGACAGACATGGAGAAGGCTGAGCTACTCAACAACTTCTTTGCCTCAGTCTTCACTGGCAGTCAGGCTTCCCACATCTCTTGAGTTCCTGAACCTCTAGGCAGGGGCTGGAAGAGCAAAGTCTCTCTCACTATAAGTGAAAAGAAGGCTGGAGACCACCTGATGAAACTGACAGGTACAATTTTATGGGGCCTGATGAAATGCATCACAGGGTCCTGAAGAAACTGGCTGATGTAGTTGCCAAGCCTCTCCCTGTCGTATTTGAAAAGTTATGGCAGTCAGACAAAGTTTATACTGACTGGAAAAAGGGAAATACAACTCCCATTGTTAAAAAGGGTTAGAAAGGAGGAGCCGGGGAACTACAGACTGGTAAGCCTAGGAAGGTTGCCTAGGCCTTGAAGGCTGATGGAACAGATTCTCCTGGAAGCAATGCTAAGGCAAGACAAGGAGGTGACCCAAGACAGCCAGCATGGCTTCACCAAGGGCAAACCATGCCTGACCAATCTGTGGGCCCTCTATGATGGAGTGACTGCATCAGCTGAGAAGGGAAGACTGACTGATGTCATCTACCTGGCCTTTGACACTGTCACACATGACCTCTTCATCTCTAAATTAGAGAGAAATTAATTTGAAGGGTGGACTATTTGTTAGATTTCAACTATTTAGAATTGTTTGGATGGCCACAGCCACAGAACTTCAGCCAACAGCTCTGCATCCAGGTGGAGGCCAGAGACAAATGGTATCCCTAAGGTATCCACCTTGGCACCAGTGCTGTTTAATAACATTATTGATGACATAGACAGTGGGATCAAGTGCACCCTCAGCAAATTTGCATATGACACCAAGCTGAGTGGTGCAGTTGATACACCAGAAGGAAGGGATGCCATCCACAGGGACCTGGACAAGCTTGAGAAGTGGGCCCATCTGAACCTAAGGAAATTCAACAAGTCTAAATGCAGGGTGTTGCACCTGGGCCAGGGCAATCCTGGACATGAGTACAGACTAGAAGAACTCATTGAGAGCAGCCCTGCAGAGAAGGACTTGGGGTTCTGGTGGATGATAAGCTCGGCATGAGTCAGCAGAGCGTGCTTGCATGATCATGAAAATAGCTCTGCTTAATTATTTGTGATTTTTATTTAGAGCAGCTTGACACTTGAAAAGATGTTGTAATCTTTTACCAGTACTGAGAGCTGATCAAAATTATCCCTTTCCTATTCAGTTAAAGCCTTGGATCAAGAAAACCAATACTCTGTTGCCTGTCTTATATGTATTTAACTGGTGGTCAAAATACGTTACAATTCTTGTGTGAAGTCATTCCTAATGAGAAAAGACTACATAAATGTCACAAAAATAAATATTTTCCTTAAGTGATACAATTTCTTTGGTAAACAGTCCACACAAAGCTGAAAAACTGATTTTCAGATAAAGCACATTCAGAATCAGAATCCAACCACAATCATGAACATTAAAGTATAAAGCCAGATATGCAAAACTGTAAGAAAGGGGTCCTCCCTGGTGTAAAACAAAACAAAACAAAACAAACAAACAAAAAGCAACCGCCAACAGCAAAAAAAAGCCCTCACTTGAGTCTGGCCAGGAAAAATTAAATTAGCTAAAGAGGGATTTGATCACAAACATTTCTGCTAGAAGATTTCCTGAGCAGGCTATTACTTGAATGAATAGCATTAATAGAGGTCAAAACTGAGGCTGTACACCATGCCAAGCAAATGTAAGAATGCTTTAGCTTTACTGAAAGTGATACCTGCAGTAACACATGCTCAGGGAATTCTAGAACACTCTCCCATTTCCCTCAGCAGGCAAAAGCATATTAATTAAAGACCATTTCCTTATCATAAGAATTATCAACCCAAGATATTGTGAAAGCAACATAAGAAAAGCCCGCAGAACACATTTAAGCAAGGTATCTGGGCAAATGTTTGTAGACTTGCTAAAAGCTGAAAAAAAAAAAAAAGCCTAAATTTGTTCAGTGAGTATTTTTCAATTCAACTACTCGTAACCAAAACAGGCAGAAAAACTAGCATTTTTGAATCATTTGCAAACAACATGAAATTGGAGAGAGCAGCATTTTTGAAGAGGCAAGAAGAATGTTTAGTTCTTTCAGAAATATTCATAAATCAGCCTTTGTCAAGGAAAAACCAATAACCATGATTTCTATGGTAATGTAAATGTGGGCAGTACCTGAAATGAAAGAAAATTTGAATTTTGCCTCTCAGGAGATAACTCACTAATGCGTGGAAAAAAATCACTCTTTTTTCAGGGGTAAACTGTTTATGAAGGCAGTGTCTCAGACATTCAGTTATTCTGATCCGTTCTGAAAATTTTTTAAAGATGACTCTGTTTTGCACGTCTTCTTTGATAAATCACATTATCTCATGCTTGTAAGCCTTGCTCTTCCTTCCCAACTGGCTGCTTTGTTGCCTTTTCTTTTCATTGCATGATGTGTGAAAACAGGCTACTGCCTGTTCCTGGAAGCACAACCAGCTCCTTAGGATTCACTTGGATTTAATCACCCTTCAGAACAAAAGCCATCCCTCCAGCTGCACTTGCAAACACAAGGTTGGGGGGCTATCCTGTTCACTGAAGGTATGTTCTATGTAGGTAAGACTGAATAAAACTAGGTCTCTCTAAACCGCAATGTTGTTTTCTCTCTGTAGAAGCAAGAGACCTGCATTTTCACCTGACTGAAATAGGTGATTGTAGAGCTTAGTTTCCATTGATGAACTCAACTATTAGGGAAGTTACTGGTAAACCTCATTACTTGGACTTCCTTTCTTTTGATTTAAATCTCTACCTCTATTCCCAGTTAGTATTTTTACTGCCTCTATGAATGTTCTTTTCCTTCACCTTTGGACCCTGCAAAGGCTCTAGTCTTTCCTTTGGAGAGTTTTCATTGTTACCAAAGAGATAACCTTAGACACTCAAGGATTTTAGCTTCTTTTGAAGTATGCTATTGTCGGCTCCCTTAGCACCTCTGGCTGAATGACTGAGCAGTTTGTCATGTCTCATCTAGTGATTCTGCACACGCTGAACATGCAGTAATACTGTACTCTTAAGCAATTACAAAAATACAGCTAGCAGGCATGTCCTGCATTTCAAGTTGTGATATCTGGTGGAGCTTAAGGCTCATGTATCCATAACTGATTACTTTCTGATGTATATTTGACATCTGAAGGGCCCTAAAGAACTGCCAAGCTGGAAGGTGAGGTAGCTGGGTGAGATGTTCAGGGTGCAGTTCAGCGTGTGGCTTGTGAGACGAATGTAAATGACTGAAACTATTACGTGAAGAAAACTGTTGCTATTGAGAACAAATAACAGTTCAAGACATAGCTAATGGCTAGAAACCTGCAAGTTTACAATTAATCTACTGTATGAGATCAGGTTCTCTCTAGAGCACAAAAATATTATAAATAGAACTGAGAACCATGGCTGATGGCTCTTCTGCTACTAAGCAGTCCTAAAAATGCTATAGACCCTAAGGTAGGTTATAAAACTGCAATGGTTTATTGTACATATGTTCAGTAATATAACTGTGTGTCTGCTTAAATGCCAAACTTGTACAGAAACTGAGGACATCTCAGCAGAGATGCACTGTGCTATGCAAGTCTACTGAAAGCCCATGGCAAAATCCTGAGTTCATTCTCTAAGCTTATCAGAATGCCATAAACTGAGTGTCTGTCTCAAAACAGTACATCTCATTGAAGACAAAGATGCCTTGAAACAGTCTGAGACACATAACCACCCAAACAGTTTCCCTGGACACAGAAATGCTCTGCTCCTCAAAAACTGGGAGAGGTGACAGACTGTCTCTTACACCAGCTACCTCCCAGATTAACTGAGATGGTGTGGTCAGCAGAGTGCTTCTGTATTTGATTTTCTGCATGAAAAGTTCTTTTTCTTCTGGAATTCAGGCTCGCAGCAGAAGACAAGAACAGGCTGCCTGTCCTGCAGCATATCTGGGGCTAGGACTAAGTCACAGCAGTCATCATTCTCCAGGTAGAGCAAAGGACAAAGAGGAGCTTTAGCTTTAGAGGTCACTTCAGCGGGTGTAGGCTAAGGGGGGAGGAAGAGGGACAGGATTAAACAGCAGATGCTGGGAGAAGCTTTTTGAGCATCATGGTTGGAGCAGCTGTGGCAACCCAAAGAGATAGTGAATAAACAGGGAAAGGTCTTGTGAGTGAATAGAAAAAAAAAAAAAAGAGAGAGAGAGAGAGAGAGAGAGAGAGAGAGAGAGAGAGAGAAGAGTTTGATACAGAGGAACAGAGGAAAAGAAGTTACTGAAAAAATACAGAGAGATTCAAAAATTATTTTAGAAGCTATGTATTAGAGACTGGTGTCACTGGTGTTTATATCAAGGAAACAAGCCTTGAGAGTAAGCTGGGATAAAAGATGAAAAGGATCTTCATCCTCTTCATTACAGTGATGAACAAAAACAGTGGAATTTCTCCATCATCACAGAATTTTTCACCTATAAACATTCTTCTTTCTAAGGGCTTTCACATAAGTGGTATACCAAATTCACTTCTGATGAAAATACTCTTTGCTGTCAACAAAGACAGTTTTACATTTTCCCTTTCCAGATATGGAGAACAGTTATTGACTTTCCAATACAGAACAGAACAGGTCATTAAAAATAAACACACACAAAAAAAAAAAAAAAAAAAAAAAAAAAAAGCACCATTGTTTCCAAGATGAAAGTCTCTTTCATTTAGTTCTTTGTTTATTGAGGGGTAGGGAAGGAGAGAACATTTCAAGAACTAAAGAGAATTGTCAGTTTCTTTGAAAGCCGTTTTCATTCCTCCAAATACAGAACTGTGTGCAAGTGTCTTGCAAATAAAAAGCTGTTCTGAAAATTCCCAGAACCCAGAGGTGACTTAAAGAAACTGACATTCAGCAAGGACAAAAAACCCCCATCTTCCCCTTTGATCACTCAAGCCAGCTACCCTAGGCGAGTCTGGAGCTGCCACAAAGCTGCCTGGAGCCCTCAGCCAATACGCCAGATGTCACCCAGAGACAGAAGAAAGAAGGCAGATGAGGGGGAAGAAACTTTCAAGCTGGATTTTTGAGGCTGACATTCTACAGAGGAACATCAGAGGGTATAAACTCATCATCCTTGCCTATAGGAACAGAAAGTGAAGGAAGGAGAAAGGGACAAAACATTCAGAGGGACAGCTGGGAGCCTCAAGAGAAAGACAATTTCTGCAAATAGCTCCTTAATGTTTGGCTTATGTCTAGGTCAGGAGAGCAACCATAAAATGTCACCTTGTCACTATCTGCAGTCATCACAGAAGTTGTGAGTATTTGGACCCGTTCACAATAGCCCTGCTTTCTTCCTGTGCAAGATTTACGTGTTTCTCTCTCATTTACTTCTCTCTTTCCTGTATCCATTTATTAAATTTCAGTGTCACTGCATTTATTCTCCACTGGCCACTTTCCACACTATTTAATTCATCACATCCCACTGCCCTGTAGCTGGAATCACAATAGTTTTGGTTGGAAAACAAAACAAAAAGTGCTTCAAATACACATGCCTCAGAAAAATAGACAGAACTGTCCCTGTCCCACCCTCTTTCCATACGTCCTTTAGAAAATTTTCAGAACATATATCATGATCCTAGAGCAAAATAAAACTTAAATAACATGGCTGAAAATGACACTTAAAAGAACTAATGCGTGCTCTGGAAACCTTCTACCACCCCTAATTTGTTTGATTCAGTGACTAGGAAAATCTATATCTAGAAATTGATGTCTAAGCTTGCTAAGTGTAACTACAAGTGACAGCTGTATTCAGAACACCCTCATTTCCTATGGGTTGTGGCTGAGATCATGTGAAATACACAATGCCTCCCCTCTCTACCAAGACCAACCAGAAGGTCCAGGAACTACTTTTTATGTGGCTAGAATGGGGTAAAAGAAGCAAGGCAGGAGAAGGGCCTTTTACAGTGAGAAAGGTCTTTTTCCAGGAAGTTCTACAACTCAGCACTACAAAAATCTCCTGTCAACTCAGATGCCAACATAGCTGCCAAAACAGCCCTGGGCAGCCCTAGAATTGGAGGGAATCAAGGCTGTATATGTTTCTTCCTCTGGTCTCTACACCAGAACATCCCCTTGGTTCTCCCTGTATTCAAATCTTAAAGAGCATAAACGGAAACACAGTGATCGTGGACTTCTAAAAGCTAGTAGTTTCTAAGTCAAGAAACAGAGTTGTGAATTATCCCTACTGCCTTAAAAATTCCCCATTCCAAATAAGAGACTAAACTTCCAGTAAGGCCCATGTACAAAAGCAGAAAAATATTAGATCTTTGACAGTCCTAAATCACACCTTTGTTATCCAAGTATTAAAAAAAAAAAAAATCATATTTCTACCAGCATGGATTGGCCAAGCCAAAACTTCTGCTTTTTAATTTTAGAATCTTACCTTTGCAGATGATGATTCACAGGGGGAGATATATATGTCTGTCTGGATAAAGCCTTTACCAGTCAAGAAGTTCCAGAATTTTTTGTTAAAGGTATACATTTGTATTCCACTTTCCTGCTGAGCATGTTGGATTATTTCACTCTTTCTTATCCTTGCATGTTATTTTAACTGAATAGAAGCAACAGCAGCAGCCACAGCAACGTCTCTTTCAGGAGCAGACTCTTGCTGGCATATTATGGCATCTCACTGAGCAGGCTATTAGGCTGGCTCATTGTAAAGTGCTGGTACTGCATGTGAGTATGTGTTACTTGCTAATTTCCCCACTTGGGACTCCAGCAATGAACAAGAACTCAGATTTCCCTCTCCTATCCCCAAATGCACTGTGTGGATGATGCAGTGTTTAAAAGGACCCTGATGGTGCTAATTGCTAATCCCACTAGATCTTCTTATTGAACTTGTTACAAAGGATTTTATACTGATGCTTCATAATTAAAGACAGCACAGGAGAAATCATCTTTTGTTTCCAACCCCTGTCTGACACTGTTCCATCCCCCAAATTGTCATTTTGGTTTAATGTCTTTAGATCTGTATTTTCATGCTAGCATAAAACAGTGTGTTGCTTGGGTTCCATTTTTTAAAAAGTGATGTGACCTATAAAACCGGTCCAATTTCTTTTTACAAAGGATAACTACAATAGCCTGATGTGACTGGCAGTTCATAATACTAGCCCCATTGCTCAATGGCTAAAGCAAAAGTGTGTTCCTGGAGTTCCTGCTCCTCTTTGCTGGAGCCTGCAAGAAGGGAGATATTGAGG
This sequence comes from Aythya fuligula, assembly GCF_009819795.1. Lineage (NCBI taxonomy): Eukaryota > Metazoa > Chordata > Aves > Anseriformes > Anatidae > Aythya > Aythya fuligula. Next base: position 51,267,858 of record NC_045563.1, read on the forward strand.
GCAGATAAAAGAAGGAGGGTCAGTAAGAAGCAGGAAAAAAAAAAAAATAGTAAACTCCTCACTTCTGTAATATTATGTTTTCTTAAATAAGAATACAGTTTTATCAGTGCTGACAGCTACCTTGTCTTACTCTTCTCTGACTAGGCCCCTAAGCTCCTCCTTCAGCTCCCAGCTTTTTCCTGTTCTAAAGCTTTTCACTGAGTGGTGCTTTATCTAATGCTGTAACCATCGAATCTGAAATGCATATGCAAGCTTCAGCAGAAAACAAATCTCTGATGCTGAAGCAGAGTTTGCTGTGGGCAATGTGCCCAAAAAGACCAACTTGTTTGAGCACTCCTTTGAGGTCACAGATGTAGTCTGTCTACAGGCCTGGCCTAGACTGAAGCCCACGCAGAGTTCCAAGTTGTCACCTCCCACCCGCAGCAAAGGCATACAAATGCTACGAGTACTGATGACTCGGTGGAAAGTTAGAAATGTAGTCATAACACTTCTGTCCTGGAGTCATTGAATCTTGGTAAAACAGGCTTTCTGGGATTCACTGTGTCGATTTGACTTGAGAAGTGCTCTCTTTCTCTTCTTTATTATGCTATCCATCCTACAGGCACTGATGTGTAGTCACATCTTGTAATAGATACTTGCAGCAAGATTTCCCTGTTGTGAGCATGGCTTTGTTTTGCCTTTTTTTTTTTTTTTCCTTCTCCCTCAAGAACGGGTAGCTGCAACCACACTGGGTCATTAGTAGCATAATTTACCAGAATGAACCTCAAGAAGGAAAATTAATTTCCGCAGAGGGCAAAACTGTCCTTGGCAAGACCAGGGAGCAGGCAAACATAATTTATGACTGTGGACTCTTGGATTTGGACTCTGTGACTGGTAAAGTTCACCTGCCTTGACTTAAGACACCTTTGTGCTTATTTTTCACTTTTAATTACACTCATATCAAGGGGAGGTTTGCAAACAATAGAAAGAATTTAACTATAGTTCACTGTAAGGAAGTTCAGCACAATCTCTTGACTTTGAAGGAACTGTGAAGGAATTGCCTTTGAGCTATAATCTTCATTAGAGTCAGTCGCTAGTTTAACAGCTGTGTCACTACTCACTACATAGCTTTTGCAAAGCCCTTTTGTTTGAAATAGACAGAACGACAATGTGGATTTCAGCTTTCAGGTGTTCCTGAATCCAAGCTGTTCTTTACAGTCACTTTTCTTTCCTTAGTTTTTCGTTCTACTTAGCAGCCTTCCATCATTATTTCCTACCATCCTGTCAAAAAACGTGTTCTTAGCAAATTTAGGAGTGGCACAGCACTGTGTCTTCTTTTCTCTTACTCTTTCTCAGTAATCACTCCCCGAGTGGTGATTTTATAGTGCCAGGTGGAAAATCAGTGGAGCATTTTGGAGGAGTGAGCTGTATGTGAAAGACTTCTAATGATACACTCCACCAAGCCAGCTCCATTCCATCACAGTTGATGTATGAGCTCATACAAGAAAACTAACAAACGGTTTAAACTTTTTTCCTGAATCTGCACTTTTTTCTAAAAAGTAATCTTAAACAAAGAGAGATGGAGAACTCCTCTTTATCTTACAATGCCTCCCTCCAGCTGCCAGGACTATGTTCCAGGCCATCTAATAACTATTTATTTTCTTGCTGAAAGAAATGTGATAATGCATTAATCTTTCCTATTTATACTCAATCTTTCATCTTGATAGCAAGTCAAAATACATTAAAGAGAAATACGGAGGCTTCATTGTGGACTTGTGGGAGCCTGGCACTTCAGAAAATTATAAAAATATGCACCTCTCCCTCTTGTCCTCAGAGAAACCCTCCTTGTAGCAGACAACGAAAAGAAGAGCTGGAGACAACGAGCAGGTGAAACATATGATTTATCCACTAATGCAATGCAGCCCTTTAATACTGCAGGCTGAAAACAGCAGCTGTTTAATTTCTTGCAAGCATTCTGAACACCTGTTTAGGACAGGAGGTGACTAAGACCAGCATATCTGGCTAAATGCAAGAAGGTTTATGTAAAAAGAATATAATTAACCAAGAGTTTGTCCAGACTAGGTCCTAACAAAGTGTACTAGTATGCAACTACTTGTGTACAAAATCCCTTGTTTTATTTAAAGCTTTTGTATAGCAAGAATGTTTTTGTTGCTTTTCATTGACAATCCTGTAAAATGTGACAGTTTATATGCTGATGCTTGAGGCTCTGCTTTTAGTGCAACATTGATCATTGTTAAAAATGGGAAATAGCAATGGCTAAGGCAATTGAGAGTATTTACTGAAAAGTTATCTGCATTACACAAATATCAGCATGACACTTTGACATTTCAGTGACAATATGCATGCAAAGAAAAGTAAGAAGTTGCTTAATTTACAAAGAAAATGAAGTATTTCATAAGTATGCTAAAGGTAACTACTATCATTTTTAATGGCTACCATACTATTAGGGGGCACAGTTTATTTTAAACTCTTTTACTTTACTGTAAAATACATGGCATAAGAAAAATTGAGTAATTGAGTCTTTTCTTGGGAAATTTTGTACAACTGGGATTGTCCATTTCATCATTCAGTGTTATATTTGATACGGAGATACTAAGTGTTTAGATGAGTAACTAATCAAATACAGGAGTCCAAAGTCTGAGTCTAAATGATAGCTGAAAAAATGAAACTGCCTCAGTCATTTATATAATTTCCTACTTAGTTTCTTATCTCCCCTCTTTGCTAATGGGTATTATTGTTTGGAAAAATATACACTTAAGCCTGATGTATAAAAGAGTCTTAAGACCTTGTAATAAATTTTCCATAAATTTCTTTCACATGCTGTCTCCTTGCCTCTTGTCAAGGTCTATCTCATTTACTAATCACGCTTTTGCACACATATGCAGTATATATATATATATATACCTTCTTTTGAAAGTCATTGCTGACATTAAGAAGCACACAAATGTAAAATTTGTGATACAGTTTACAAGATTTAGTGTGACTAAAAATAGGAATACATTAAAAAAAATAAATCAGCTACATTACCTGAAAGTTTTGATAGTATCATTCTTTTTTTCATATGAATAAGATTCATATTTGCATTTAGAATCAACAGAATGAACATTTTCATAATTAACAACTATGGAACGATGCCAGCTTAGAGAGATGAAAATATTATTTTCACCTGCTTGTTCTTCTGGTCTAGGGGCAGCTGCCAGCTCGAGAAATGGGTCCCAAACAGTGACTCATGTTGCTGTGCTGTGCTTTGTTTCTTGTTCTCCTCTCTAAATATTCTAAAATAAATGTTCTGTTGGTCATTTTCTGAGACAGGATCTTGCTCTAGCCCAGGGTGGCACTCTATACTCTTCTGAAGGATCTGACATTAGTGCAGAGATTGAAATAGCAGGGGCCATTAGTTTGTTTGACAATACCTACACTATTAGCATGGAGGGCATGAGAGCAAAACAAAAGAAATTGCTTTTTTATAAAGGACACCATAACATTCAGTTTAGAACATTGCCTGTTAGGAAAAGACAGCCTGAAATTACATGTGGAAAAAAGACTAGTAAATAACCCTATTTGGTATTCTACTAATACAATATTTTGCTCTGAAGTGTTTCCTCATTGGAATAACCTTATGAGATACATCTGCCTTTCACTAAAATGCATTTCTAAACATTTTTTCTTCTTTGGTTTACTTTTAAGGCCCCAAGAGATGAAGCTTCTGCTGTTTCCCTTCGCAGTCTAGAAAGCCTCACTTTTAGGAAAATTCTGACACTATTCAGCTTAGATTTTTATTTTTTTTTTTTTTCTTTCTTATCCTATTATCTACACTTTTACAACCCAACAATCATAACTCTTATTCTTTGTTGTTGTTTATACTCCAAATACTTTCAGGCTACTGTCTTACAGCATAAAACAATTTAGTTGGGAGTTTATATAGAGAGTAACCAAAAACTTTATTTCTGTATTCATTTTGAAGATGTTAGAATCATAAGTAACAATGAGTTAAAGTATTTGGATAGACATAACTGACAGGAAAACACTTGAAAACTCAGAAAGCAAGGTCAGAAGCAAAACAAGAAAAAAGTCTTAGAGTTTTTTTCCACATATAAGAGAAGTTAACCAGAAACACACATTGGTTAACTTGATACTCAAGTTTCAAGCCTAGGTTTATAAAAATATTTTTCATGTACAGCAGCTCAGGTAATTTGCATCAATACAACATCAGCATCTTTTTTTTTAGTCTGTATGTTTTTTTCTTGCAATCTACAACCCCCAAATATTTACACAGTTAAAAGAAACAGTGACAGAGTTAAATTATAGATAACAGCGGACAAACTATGAATTTAAAGGCAAGCCATGGAGAATGAGATGGCCAGACCTTCAGCTGTCATTAATTGACAGCCTTCAACTGATGTCATTGAGGCCTTATCCTTATTTCTTTACAGTTGTGATTAGAAAATCCAACAGTTGCTGAAAAAAATGTTGAAAAATAAGAAAGAAAAGTGACCATGTACCTCAGTAATGAGCAAGGCAGAACTGAAAGGATTCTTGAATGATCCCAGATGACATCAAGTACGTCTAAAATGAGAAATAGACAGAAATATCATATTTTCTTTTTCTTTTCATGAGCTTCTTGTGAATGAAGATATTATGATCCAATTCAACCAAAAAGAAAACTCAAATGTCAAATTATCATCAGTTTGTCCACAGCTGTTGAGTGCACGTCTCAGTAATTTTATATATATACATCACATGTGAACACACTCACACCCGATGGCTTAGCTAGCGTATGAAGCATGCAAAGCACAGAATGATTGATGTTATGTTAAAAATGTCTTTGCTGATCTTGCCAGAAATGGAGTTCTTGGACTGAGGCTGGCTGGAGTAGCCTGGCTTGTTCTCTCAGTGTGGGTAGATCATCCGTATCCACACAACATTACACTCGGCCTCTGAGATTCAGGTCCTCCAGAGCCCCATCCACCCAGCACCCTGATGGCCCTAGCGCAGAATGATTACCATCTCTGCATTTGGGGGTGTTTCTGTTGCTAAGTCCCAGAAATAAAGAGGCTCAAATGCAGGAAGCAGGGTGGTATTTTATAAACATGCTGAAGCTGTGTGCAGGAGTTTTGGGATCACATGGGAAAACTGTCCTACATAAAGGCAGGTAAAGTCAACACACTCCATGTTTGTGCTATCTTTCTGGGGCAGGTGCTGGACAAAGCCGTGTGAGTTGTACATTCATCTCTTATGTAGGAGCCAAGCTGACTCCCTCCAGAAGGAACCTGGGAACAGTCTGGTATACGTGCAGAAGAGACCAAGACTCTGGGTGGAGATAGGAAGAGAAATTGGAAGCAAACAAAACTTTTCTACTTTGCACTGGGCCATCTGAATTAAACATTAACTCCAAAGCAAGCTGAAGACCAACAACCCACTGCCTATACCCATCCTGCAGCATCATTTATTCAATATATAGCCTGTAGCTTCATGGATCACAAGAAAACAGATGTTGCACATGTTTACTAGCATGATCCATTTTCAATTTTTCTACAACTTGGAAATAAATATATTTTTTTTAAATCAAAATTTACTTTGGATAATATTTTCAATAAATGCCATGGTCATGCAAAAGTACCTTTAAAACCTTAACATCACTGTGGTCAGTGTGTGATTCAACAGTGATAGGTGCATGTTTCTCAGGATGCAGAACTCTCCTCCTAAACTGGTGTCTGAATGAATTTGTCATGAGACAGCGAGGAGGAATCATTAATGTTCAGTGGAGCAAAAAGACAACAGTTCATGGTTACAAAATAAAAACCTTCCACTAATGAACTGGAATCCCGAACACCTCTCAAGTCAGAAACAGTTCCTCGGGGAAATGGATTTCAGCTGAAAAGCTAGTATATATGGTCACTTAGCTAGGCTGAAGTCTGAGACACTTTGGTTGGGCAGCCTGAGGATACTTGCTATCTTCTTCCACTGCCTTGAGGCTTCTTTCAATAAGTAACTGATTTCAGTTTTTCAGTCTGTCAGCACATAGTTTCTTTTGCCAGCAATGGAATGCAAATGGTGATTTTTATTCTGTCCTTGTAAAGAGTTTGGGACCTCACAGACATAAGTGTCTTTCTATCAAATTAAAAGAGAATCCTGAAGTTTGAAGCTATATTTTTACAATGTCAGGTGTTTTTTCTGTTAGTCTCAGAAAAGGTGGTTTGTACAAACCAGCTTGAAAATGCTGTAATTTACTGTCAAACCCTGAAAACTCTGTAGTTTACTGAAGGTAAAACAGCAAATCGGCTGTTGATTTAAATTCCTTGTAACTGTATGATATAAATACAGGATATATTGATGTATTATGTCTCCCATTAATACTTTTTTTTTTTTTTTTTCTCTCAAAATGAGCATTCTTCTTTCTTTAATATTTTACCCTGATGACATAAAACAATTAATTAGGAGGAGGGTTCCAAACTTTATCCACATTTGGGGAGACAATGATTACAGTTTGAGAAGGTCGACAGCATTGGCAGCAGGTAATACTCCTGAAATGAGAAATTGATAGAGGGCAATCCTGGAACTAAGTATGCCTCAGCTAAAACCCTTTATGCTAAAAATGGACATGCAGTATCTTACTTTAAATTTCAACTACAAATAGAACTTGAGCATTTCTGTAAAGAATCCTCTGACTAAAAAAAAAAAAAAGCACAAAAAAAAAAAAAAGGGTATTAGGAGACTTTGATTTTCCTTCTTTTACTAATGCTCCATTAACCTCCAACATCTGTTCTCTCTGTGCACAGTCAGCAGCTCCAATAATCTCTCCGTTCTCTATCTTCTCTTCTAGCAGAAGTCATCTTTAATAAAGTTGTTCTCCTCTCTCTAACTCTTTCTTTACTCTACAACACCATTCTCATCTGTTAGTGCATGCCATGCCACCGGGACTCAGCAGTGCTGCCTAGGCATTGATTTTGCTTTGTTTCAGCACTTCTCCACCCTGAAGCAGTGCACTCACAGCTCCATTAGGAACTTTTTATGTGAACTGATATCTCCAGCATCATGTGTGAAAAGCTTTAGCAAACTTGAGGTGCACCCTAAGGCCATAGTCATGGATATTTGGCCAAATTTGTCACTAAATGGCAGTGGAAGCCAGAGACTTAGAAGCTCTTAAAGTAGTTTGTCTCATAACTTTTTTTTTCTTTTTTTTTCCCCCAATGGTTTCTAGACTGCTGACAAAGCTATGTAAAAGTATTACTTCATCTGCCACCTAAATCTGTTTTCTTTGAAGCTGAAGGCAATAGTTAGCAGTTCACAGCACCACAGTGTACTACTGTAAGAGGAACGGAAGGATATAATGCATTATGTGCGCTAGCAAATTGCACAGAAGTATAACATTTAAAAAAAAAAAAACAAGACAAAACAAAACAAAACAAAAACAACGGCCTGGCTGGGCTATTTTGCCTACTATACTGTTCATGACTCCAGATCTGTATACCGTGTTCATTACTTTAATTAACTGTACTACCATACTTTTGACTGTACTACTAATGCTAATACAAGAGTTTCTCTATTTCTATTCATGAAACTAAACAGCAACATTGAAGACACACTCAAATGTTGTATCTTCTACATTTCAGAGGCAGCTGGTTCCTCAGGGATGGAAACACAAACTGTTTGTGTTTCTGAAGAAGAACTTTCTACTTTCTGGTAAAATCTGACATGTATTTCCTGTCCTGCCTTAATGAATTTACGTAAACTATATTAATATTATCTAAAACCTATAAGAAGTTAGGATTATCTTTTAAAATCTCATTTAATGTCAATGTAGGTAACATAGACGAAAAGAATTTCCTACAACTCTACTCTGTGCCTTTTTTTCCCAGTATCTTCTACAAAAATCTTCAGATACTCTTTCTGTATGGTTATCTGCTAGCTCTAAACTGTTAGGTCTGCAACTGTTAGCCTTAGACATATCCAATTCCCTGTACTCTCTGGATGATTCAGAAAGATGAGATACCAGTCTAGGATTTTCTGAAAGGTAATAAAAGAAAAATTAATCTGCCAGATGAAAATAATTCTTTGTTGTAATCATCCCTCTGAACTGCTACATTAAATGTATGCTGAATTCTGAGTGGAAAACATGTTTACACTGTGCTGAGATTAATGGCCACGGTAGTGCTATGTGCAGTAGTTCAGTACCCCTAACATTTCTAAAGGACTTTAATCATAGAATGGCTTGGGTTAGTAGGGACCTTAAAGATCCTCTGGTTCCAACCTCCTGCCATGGACAGGGTTGTCACCCACTAGATCAGGTTGCCCAGGGCCTTGCTTAGCCTGTAGTTGGATTCGGCCTTGCTGCAGGTGCATGCTAAGGACAAGGCTTGGATCAGCCTGTCAGCACCCAGTTGGTGGGCCAGGAAGGTCAGAGAAGTTTGCTGTGAAGCTGAAGACAGCACTTCAGGCTGGGGTGCTGCCTGGAGCCACTCACATGCCTTAACTCCTGCATAAGACCAACACACTGAGCAGGCACGGGGCAGACCTTGGAATAGCCTTGACTGCTACCTGAGTAACTCACCTCATGCTAGCTGCTTAACACTAAAGCAAGGCCCAGTTCAAAATAGACCTTCTAGTTCGAATATAACCTTTTAGCTTTAAATCAGCAGATTTGCAAACTGAAGATGTTATGACTGGGACATTTCTCTTTCAAACAAAACACAGGAAGGTGAGCAGCAGTAGTATATGTGAAGACCGGCAATGACGGTGAGCCAGGAAGTGCTTGGCAGCTGATGAACCAGCTGAAGTGTAACTGCTGCCGTGGATGGAGGATGAATAAGACTTACAGTGTCTTCAGCACTTGTTACAGTATTCCCATGCTTTAAATTTATTTGTCTCTAAACCTCTTCCCTTTAAAGCTATGTAAATATTCTTCTGAGAAGGACTTGATGTTATTCAAAGCAGACTTAATGTGGGGATGTTTTTTGCCAGAAGAGGACCCACATTGCTCTGACTTGCTGAGATCCTTACCGGGTCTGCACTGTGCATAGTGAGTGGACGGCATCAATGGAAATCTGGCATGCTTTCCCCAATTAGTGCTGTAATGGTTTTGCTGATATCTAAAAACTATTCTTCATGTCCCTTGCATCAAAGGAGACAGTGGTAAAAAGCTTCCAGCCATCCACTACACATGGGAAAATAATGAGACTATGAAGAATATATAAATTAATTTTGGAGCGGTTTCCAAAGTAGTGAAAAATGATCCCAAACTCTGTGGTACATATTTGGGATACAAAATTTATATTCTTCATGACTGTTCACTATTTACTTAACATTAAATACCCATCTTTTTAAGTCTAAATGAGGTGCATAGCAAAGCACACTTCATACAAAAAGCTGATTATTGGTAACTGCTGGTTACCAAAGCCAAGTAAAGCTCACTCTGCACAAACTGAATTACTTCTCTATTGCTCTCCTCACCCGTCTCCCCACAATTATAAGTAGCTGTCCTGTGGCAGGGTGCTCATACCTTGTCACACCAGAGACCAGTGCTCTGAAGAGCTTTAAGGGACACCAGCTTAAACGTAGCTTTCAGCTCCATACATAGGTAAAACACCCCATGGCCACAGCCAAAGCACAGACTGGAAAAGAGAGAGTTGCTTCTTTAGTCCTAAATTGTGACTTAGATGATGTGAGGCAGCAACCACCTTCCTGGGGCATATGCCTGAGGCTGCTTGCCCACCCTGAGCACAGGGCTGCTCTTGCCCTTCGCTCCCACCACACCTGACATGACCACAGCCAGAGGCCACATCTTGGGCACACAGCCCACTTAGCTGGGCTGAGGAAGAAAATCTGTTTAATTGCAGTTGAAAATTAAAATTAATAATGCCTACAGTCCACCTTTGGACACTGAGAGAACAGACAGGGAACTGAGGTACATAGACCTCAAAAAAACCTTATATGGTTTTATGGAACTGGTTATATGGAGCCACCAATTCATTATTTTTTTTTTGTTTGTTTTTATTTTTTTAAGATTTATTAAGGCTTTTCCATTGTGGGAAAAGTTCAGTCAGAAAAGTACTGTTTGGTACTGCCTTTCAGGAAGGTCTATGCAAATAATTGATTTTTAGTTCAGTAGCCAAATTTAAAACAAAAACAAAAACAAAAACAACAAAAAAAAGTTTTATCTGAGCCAAATATAGCCTTTTTTTTTTTTTTTTTTCCTACATAGAGTTCTGCCCTCCCTGCTGTTAGGAATTCCAATCACTTTACAATAAGAATGTTTCATCTTTAGTATTGGCAAAACAACCCAAAATCCAAATGCTTCCTATTTCGTGGCCTTATCCTCCATTTGCATTATTTGATAATCAGATCAAATAGATGGGGAACAAATTTTAACATTGTAAATAGTCTGAAATAGTCTGGGGATGCTGATTCCAGCAAGTTTCCTATTAGCCAAAAGAAAAAAAAAAAAAGAAGAAGATAAAATAAACCCCCAAATCACTTAGCTCTTTTTAAAGCAGTGTCTGTGAAAAGCCTCTGCTGTACAGTGGAGAGAAAGAAAGAAGTATCAGGGACAAGCCAATATGTCTATCCTCTGTGCCCTTATCAAAATGCCGATTGTATGCTGCAGATATGCATCCTTTCCCTTCACAACAAAGCAAGTTCTGAAGACACGGAATAGATCTGAATCATCAGGGGAAAGTGTATGTGAGTTAGGAAAAGAGGGAGGAAATATACTTAAAACAGCTTTTTAAAGTTTTCTCTATCTCATCTGAAGTTTCTCAGTAGCATTTTAAGGTCAGAAGAAAAGTTAGGAAAAAAAAGAAAAACATCTCACAGTGCCTTTAATAAAGTCTCCCTCAGCAACCAGCTTGTTTTCAACAAACTAGGTAAAACAAAAACCAGTTACGGAAATTGGCTTGAGCAGTCTAATATCATGGTTCCTTTAGCTTGTCCGCAATGAAGGAAAGGGAAGAGACACTTCTAGGATGCTGTTCCCCTTCCAAATTTGTGGAAATGGCTTTGATTTTCCAGCTCTAACAATCAGTGCTTGCTGCCTGTCACTTACATGAACTATTCATACTCTGACACGAGGCTTTTTTTTGGTGATGTTTAGGGAAGGGGACTGATCAAGTGTCATTATAATTGCTGTGGGATTGGAGTGTGCAATGAAGATTAGAGGCGATGATGAGCCAGGATCTAGCACCATGACCAAACATCAAGGGGCCAATTCTGCTTTTGCCTTAAATTACCCTGTTAAAATCATTTGAACTGCTGAGTGTAAAATGCCATTAACACTTTCATAAGTACTACAAGCTTGCTTCATTAGATGATAGTCTAATGACGGATTTTTTATGAAATAAAATCACCTAGATCTTCTGAATTTATGTCAACAAAAGAAGAGTCAGCAAATACATTTTCTCAACTGAAAAAAAAAAAAAGCTGTAGAAATGTGCATTTCAAATATGTATGATGAAAGTTAAGATGTCCTTCAAGAAAAACACATTTTTATCCTTTTTCCCAAAATTGCCCTTGGCAAAAATCTTTATTTTGGAAAGCTCTGGTAGAGGTTGGAACAGTAAGCCTGACAAATAAATGTGATGGATTCTTCAGAATCTTTCCTCCTTGAGAAAGAACAGCTTTCCAGAATATGAAAATTCCTTTGTCGATTAACATTTTTATTCCAAAATACTCTCCTTATGGCTATTACCACATAAAAATAATTATTTTATTTTTATGCTGCCCTGAAAAAATGAAATTATTTCTGATAATCAAGCTATTTCCTCAGGCCCTGAAAAAATCTGTCCTGAGTAACACACAACTGACAGGTGAAGAAGCAGAATTTAGCGATAAAAACTGTTTCATTACCTTCTAAAAGATTTCTGTTCTTTATTTGTGGCTCTTAGAAATGAAGTGACTGGACTCTGAGACATTACAAATATCTGCTAAGAGATATTATTTAAGCAAAGAGATAATTTTCTTCAGAGTAAACAGCTGAAGTGTTTAATTGATCCTGCATTTATTAGAAGATTGACATGGGAAACATCTTGCACAGCATGGAAAAATTACTGTTCTGCAAATATGTTGGCCCAACATAATGTAACACAGAAGTTAGAGAACAAGTTTGTAGTTCAGCTATACATGTTTCCAAATGCAAGCCACTTACCTCATCTTTCACTTCTTAATGTATAACTAGCTAACTGCTTTTGCTTATGAGAGGATTACTATTTGTAGCCATTACTACTAGTAATCATTACAAAAATAAAAATAATAATAATAATAAAATAAGAAATTAAAACTTATTTTCCTACTTGAAATGTGTTTTTGTGATGAATTAATAGCATTAATATTTGGATAAAGAAATGACTTTTTTCCCTTTCCTCTGATCTTCAGCTCATAAAATAATTTGAATTAGGTCAGTTTATGCTTGCAGAGTATGCTCCCGTTGCCTCTAAATTTGTCCCACAGATCTTTCCACACCCTGTTTAAATACTGCGCTACAAACATGCCCATGCTGCATACATCAGGGCTGGACTACTTCTAGAAAGAGAAGGGAATCAGGGAACAGAAAAACAATGCATTTTAACTTTTCTTTGGCTGTCTAGACAAGTTTTCCAAACCATCTCACCTGTTCACAGCATTTTAACCACTGATCTTGGTCCACATGGGGCCCTCTAAAGTCAGTATCAGGCTGTCTATTGACTGCAGTGGGTCTTGTTATATATCCCTGTGAGAAGCTGGTTTGTTAGACTCTTTGAAGGCTGCAAAACAAAATATGGATGCCACCATGAGAGCAACCTCCTTCATTTCTAAAATAAGAGACTTATAAAATATGCTTCAAAAGCTAACTGCTAGTAAGAAATCTAAGAATGGGCATAAAGTAAGGGAAGATTTTGTTTTCAATGTTTTATTTATTCTTGAGGGGACAGAAAGAAATCCTGCAGCCTTTGAAAATATCAGGGTAGAGCGATGGAACAAGATTAAGGTAATACTTCCTGAATTTGAAAAACAATGTTTGAACAGTCCTCTGGAGGATGTATTATAAGTTCTCAAAATTAAGCACTTTTTTAAAGAATGATTTTTAAAGTTTTATCTTCATCTTTCTTTCTTCTCATAATCACTGTCTACTTTTCATGCTTCTACAGAATCCTGAGGGCTTAACATACATATTCAGCTCACAGTAAATCTCATTATATTTCAATGCTAGGCATCCCATTGTTGTGCCAGCAAAACAGGCTACTTCTGTGAGCTTCTGTCTATTATGCTGTTTCCTAGTTCTGGATGTATATGGATCACTCCAATAGGAAAATATAGCAGTTCCTCCTGCAGATGTCTGTTTATTTACAGAAGTCAAAGTTTTCTATGCCAGCAACATAGCATGTTATGTGCCTAGGAAAAATTTTGGCAGAAGTGAAGAATTACAAAAAGCATCCAAAAAGGGGAAGTTTCTGTCCTGCACTTTGAAATGTGAACTCTCTGCTATCTATTCAATTTGCTCCAAGACTCAAATGTTTTCAATTGAAAAGAAAAGAAAAGAAAAGAAAAGAAAAGAAAAGAAAAGAAAAGAAAAGAAAAGAAAAGAAAAGAAAAGAAAAGAAAAGAAAAGAAAAGAAAACCTGTAAATGGAGCACCAATCACCATAACTGGCAGCAAAGAATCATTAGGAATGACAAGTGGAGTATTTTTATAGTATACTTGGAGAATTCTTAAACATACATGATACTCCTCAGCCTTCTTTATTCCCCATGTAACTTCCAAGCCTTGCTGATGTGAGTGCACACTTTGTTACTTCCCCAGTGTAGCCCTTTGAATGGAAAAGGAACTTGAGGCTTTTTCTTCTACTCAAATGTTGCCTGGGTCATGGAGAGAGCAGCAGCAGAGCTGGGTCTGTCAGCCAGCAACCAAACACTAAAAAGGCACTTAGCTGGATAGTGGAGTTTGTCATCTGCACAGTAAACAGGCCACATATGTTGGTGCTATATCACCATAGTTAGACCAAAGTGCCGTTCCTTGGGATCTGCAGGGTATAACTAATCAGATAGGCAGCAATAAGTGAGCTCCTGTGAACCTCAGAGCAGTGCAGTGAACTATCACACTGTGCAATGGACCTAACAGACTGTGCATTAAGGTAACTCACTAGGACCTGACGTAATGCAGGGACACTGGGAAAGTTGCAGTGAAATGCATATCAGCCAGAAAACAGACTTAAATAAAATGAAATGAGCTGCAGGACTGCTATGCAGTAAAGCTTGCAAAAGCGTGTTCACAGCAGATCACTGCAGTGTAAAATGGTAAACATATGAAAAAGGCAAATAGTTATGCGAGTGAGCTATATAAAATTTAAAAAGAGAAAGAAAAGAGAAAAAAAAAAAAAAAGAAAATGTGAGCATCTGTTAGCATAATGTCTCTTTCATAATTTGCTGATCCATGTAACGTTCTGTAGGTGGCAGTGTGTATAAACCATCTCTGAATTCATAGCGTGGTGCTTGGCTTCTTTGCATAAATAAGACAGCAATAGCTAAGCTAGCACAGGCAGACTTTGCCAGTAAGAAAACACATTTTGCATTTTTGAAAATAAACCTACTGAACATTCATGTGGCAAAGACCTCTTGGGATGTACCTGTTTTCTGAACTGCAGCTATGTTAGATCCTATTTCTCACTCCCCCTTTATGTATCACGACAGGCCTAATTAGAATTCAGCTGGAATACCCCTAATATTAATACTTTCATTTTATATAATGGCTTTTTGCAATGTGCCTACAAATGTTTTTAAACCTAAGAATTTTGAAATGTTTAGAGACATTTAAATCTATAAATGAAATTGTTTACAGGAGAGATGGACAGCAAAGGCCCTTCAGTTCTTTCCTATGCCAAATAAGAGCCCTTGTATAGTTCGGGTACAGGTCCAATGGTCATAATCTTTAAAGAATATGATAACCTCAAGGTTGGGTTTGGGGTCCCAACCAGCGGGCATGGGATCAGGCCAGCCATGAGCTGCAAGTGCTGGAGCTCAGGTGGGGCCCAGCACAGGGGCCTGGACCCAACGCCCTGCCCAAGCCTCCCTGCAGTGCTGCTGGGGAGCCTTGCCCCAAGGCCACTGCAAAAGGGGGCAGCTCCCAGCTACGCTGGCCCTGGGCCCCCCAGGGTAAATAACCCAGAGGGGTAAGTACTCAGGGTCCTGCCCGTCCAGAAGCAGTTGAGGAGTTCAGGTTTCATCCTGAGGATATTATAAGGAATATGAGATTAGATTGAGGCCTACCCATAGACCCCTACATGTATTCCACTGCATCGGCATACAAATGCATGCTCATACATGAGGATCACAGAATGGATCCTTACAGAAGATGGCAGAACGAATTCCATGAATGTTATTTTCTGTGACTCCTCAGAAAGACATTAGCAGATACAAAAATAATTCACATAGAGCTCTCAATGCATCATACTTTCCTCACACTATTTTTTTCCAGCAGACTCCACTTGCAAAGACATGCATTTCTGGCAAAACTCAATCCTACAGTATATCCCTTATTTTAAAATAAAAATATTTGCTCACCTTTAAAGTTGAGCAAATACAGAATATGTTGGTTTGAACTCTGTGTTTACTCCTTCCTCCAGTAAGCTGGATGCTAGAGAGCTGCATCCATTTTTTTATTTGAACTCTGAACGGTTCAAGGATGAATGAGACATGTTTGGCTCCTTGCTTCCTAGTTTGGCTCATCCTTACTCATAGATTAACACTGACTGCACACTGATTTAACAACGAGAACAGTGGCTCTGCACCACCAAACCAGCACTGATGAAACCCAAATAGTGTAAAATATCTACTTGTCCAATATAAACACATGCTATCAAGTACTTTTAAAGAAGACACCATTCACAAAATGCAGAATTTGTGCCTGAAATGAACTATAGCATTTTCTGATGATAACTGATTTCTACGCAGAGGCAGGGGACAATTCATCGGTTGTCGTATCACTTTATGTAGCATCTCCATCCCAGTCATGTCAAATTGTCAGACAACTAAAATAAAAATTTTCTGTGCTTGAAATATATACTTGAAAGAAAGTATTTTTCATTGCCAGCAAGCTGTTTTCTTTTCATTACACTTTTTGTTTGTTTGTTTGTTTAAAAAGTGAAAAGTCATTTAAAATAAAAAGATTAAATGAGGATTTTGAGCTTTATCAAGTGGAACAACTCCTAACGTTGATATATCCTGCCTATGAAACTAGGATGCAGACTCCCCAGAAAGGGATTTAACCTGAGACATGAGGCTTATGCCCTTTTCTCACCTTGTGAAAAATACTCTGTCATTTTAGCACAATCCAGGCTTCAGCTTTCTGTTTCAGTTTAAAGTTGGCACATCCATCAACCCAATTCCTTACTGACATTCAGTCAAGGAAATGATACATTTCATGAAACTCAATCCAGATCCACCAACACTTCATGTGGTACTTGTTTTTCCCACACATTTGCAACCAAAGTTGCCCTCAGTTACAATGTGTTCTTGGGAGGTCATGCTTGCTGGTTTTGTGGGGAAGGGATGCAGCTTTCCCTTGTACTAGTACCGTCGTTGAGTTTAGTTGCTATGTTTCTATGGTTTACGGAGTTAAAAGTTACAAACATCACAGGCATCTTTTATTATTATTATTATTACTGCTGTTGTTTTATTGTGATAAGTAAGCATTCATCCAATCCAATAAACTCATTCAGTCCTAAAGTGCAGAGGAGAAAAAGGTTGATTTTTTTTTTTCTCTTAAGTTATTCATTACTTTTTTCCTTTAACATCCAGCAGGAAAGGTTTTTAAGTATCTTTAGGTACAGCTCACAGAACACACCAAGCCTACTCAGTAGGATATTTTAACTAAAGAATCACAGACATATTTACGTAAGCATTCTGTTACACATTCATTATATCAAATATTTATCAGAAATCCATTCTTTCTCCCACATGATTTACCCATAGATCACCTACTTGCTCTTTTTGTTCTTTTTTCCAGCAAACTTCCCAGTCCTATTCTACATAAATTTTAATTTTATATTGAAAATATATTCTCTGATTTACCCATATAATTATTCATTTATTAGGTCTCTAGTTGCTCACTCCTTCATATCTTTCTGCCACAGGGAGCTTTGCACAGGGAAAGTCCCAAAGTGGAGACTTGCTGGAGATGCTCTGCTGATACCTCTGGACAGTGTCCCCTTCTCCTGCTTCAGTTCAACTTATATCACCAATGAAGGGCATATTAGGAGACTGGTCAGAGGCATATTCATACTCTAACTACTTTGATTTCAGCTGAGGTTTTCTCACAGTTAATGTCAGACAACATTCAAAGTACTTTTGCTCTCCTAGGACACAGCTGTTCAGAGGTAAGCTCTGTGGTATCACGAATCCCTGATCTTAAGAAAGGTTTAGGTAAAACTTTCTTATGTTTGTGGAGCCTATGATCATTACTTATATATATATAAATAAAATATACATGAAGTAGAAATACAATTAGTTTTGCAGAATTGTACCCAGGACTTAGCAGGAAAACACTAGACGTATTAGTGAACTGTTTTTGCATTTCTTTCTGACTGTCAAGGTCTGTATCTACGTACTTAGTGCAGCATTTGTGTTTGCTTGGTTTTAACTGACACTATGCTCACCTGCTCACCTCCTTTGGAGCTGGCTCCTCGTAAGCATTTAAAAAAAAAAAAATACTCAATGTTTTTCTCTATTCAGACTTTTTTTTTTTTAAGTCTCGTTGTCATTCATTTTCTAATAGCCATCTGTTCATGTCACTTTCTGTTAAGTTGCTGGTTCAATCATAAATGCAACAACATTTTTAAAAAGACCCAATGTATATATTTCTATATTGCCAGTGGAATAAGATTTACAGAGGCCTTCTCTTTGTTTCCTGCTCAGAAAGGAAGTTTAGTGACTCCTATTAAGGCTCTGTGGAAATGTTAAACAATACTAAATATACAAAATAAAATAGAAACAGGCCTTAAGATTTTCAGTTAACATTGTGTGCCTGTACAAAGCAAACTGAAGTCTATTACCTGCCTATAGTGCTGACAGTTTAGGTTTGGTTACTCTCATTTTTAAAGGACAGTGGATCTGGTTCCATGAGATTCCAGATTTCCACTGAAAACATAAAATTAGTGTTAGTTTTGGTAAGTAATAACTTAGGTAAATAATATATATTTTTCCAAGATTAAAACAGAATTAATCTCAACAAAACTCCCTATTTTCCAGTGGCATTCTTTTTATATTCAAACATTGTGCCAACTGCCTTGAAATTTTTATTGACTTTAAGAAGGAGTGGAGAGGGGATATAATCTTACTGTCTTTCTTTAGGGTTACCTGCATTTCAAGTTGGCTTTAGCACAGCTACTGAAAGATCAGATGTAACTGTGAAGATATGCACACACAGAAAGCATATATTTTAAAAACAGATTTATTTTTTTTTCACAGTAAAGATTTTATTGCCTTTTAAAACATGTCAATGAGAAGATATATAAAACTAAATGTATAATTGCAAGATGGCAAAAAAAAAAAAATAATCAGAATTCATGGGCAATACACATGTATCAGATTTGTGGCCCTGCAATAATGTAAATATGCATGACTGAGACTTATTTCTAGTTATTTACACTGCCAGTTTTGTGTTAGTTTAGACACCTTTTTTTATTTAGATTAGAAGAAAGTGTTCTTAATTTTTTTCCCCTCTCATGATTGAAAGTATCTGGCAAGTTGCATCTTAAAATTTTATGACTGCAGTAAAAATTTGAGTCCTACTTATATTTCTCCTGATTGACTTACAGGAAAAATAGAGCAGAGATGCATCTTTATATCAGTTAATCATCTGCATGCTCTGTCTTCATAATTTTTTTCATTAATACATGAATATAGTCTCCAGCTAGACTGAAATTCAATCTAAACTGTTTTTTGTTAAGAAATAGTTCCCTTCCTCTCTCTTCCACTCTGTAGGTAGTTCTTTCACACTGACAAAGCCTTTGTGATTGTTTTTGATAAACCATTAAATCAAGAACATTCATAGAAGATAGACTTCTGATAAAATCGATACATCTACTCAGAAGGATTTCAGATTTCTAATCAGAAACAGGTTCTCTATAAACTCATAAACAAGTGAAAAATCAGTACAACAGTCTTCTATACAAACTGGAAATTAGTTCTAAAATATAATTGCTTGTCTTGCAGAGCTTTGTATTGTGATGAAAGTTGTAGGTCTGGAAATCCAGCTAAGTACTGCTAGTGACTATAAAAGCCAAGGCTCAGGACCGGCCTGATCTGACTCAGAGAGGCAATAACCGATAACAAATGTTCAAATGCTCCAGCAAATGACCAAACAACTTGTTCGTCTGTGCAAAAGCTGTGATATACTCCACAGTCCTTTTCACATAGGAAGAAGTCTTTTTCTACCAAGATGATGTTGGCTATGCCATCTTGAATAATGTACTTTCTCACCCATGGCAAGGTGTACTTGGTAAGGATTATAGAAAACACATGCTCCACACAGACGATTCCTCTGGTTCATCCAATTTTTTGTTACCTCTAGGTCCAGGAAGATCAAATTATTTACATAAACTAGAAGAGATATACCCATTACCATGTAGGCACACTTATTCCCATAATATACCTATTACCCATGCAGGGTTGGTCCTTCCTCAGTTACTTGCAGCTTATGCCATGCTCTGGTTTTGTTTCACAAATAACATCCTCCATCAAACTGACAAGTACTTTTCTTTAACTTGCTCCCGTAATAAATCTCACCTCCTAAATGTGCTTTCATTAACAAAGACATGGGTGAGGCAGAAAGGCCTTCTATGTGGCAGAAGACACTTTAATTTTCTGTAGCTGTTGTGAAATGCTTTTATTTGTGTTTTACGTCAATTCAACCTAATGCATCTTATTATGACTGACAGGTCTGTAATGGGATTTTTTGCTATTGTCATCATGTTTCAGAAAAAAAAAGGGACAAGTTTTTACTGACAAATGTAAGCATTTGTCAGCATTGGACTTACAAAATGCTGTTTATCTTTCAGCAACTAGTTGGTTGCCAGACAAAAAATAACAATGGCAATGACAATTATGAAATTCATCCATTTTGAATTTTTCAATTTTCTGAAATTATTTTCTCTGTTTAGATCTTTAGCAAAATTCCTACTCATCTGGTTTGTGATAACAAATACAATTTCCACTTATACAAAGAAAGAGTAATGGTGTAAGGCTTTTTTAACTACCTTTGTTTACTTTTTTGATTCCACAGAGATGATTTGTCTTCTAGCTTATCATGCCTTCAAACAGTAAGCAATGTATTATGTATTATGTATTATATAGTTTAAATTTTATATCAAATTAAGCTGACATAACATAGAAAAAAAGTTTTGTTGGATGAAAATGATGATTAATATCTTGGGCATAGAAGATCAAAATGTGAAAATTAAAAAGACTCATATGTTTGGCTAAACTTTTAGGCTAGAGTCTTTCACCTAAAACTCAAAAAAAAAAATACATTCTTAGCTTGTACTTTTTGCAAATCAGAATGTTTTGCTTTTGAGCATGCAAAATGCTTTGGAGTTTGATAGTGTTTCTGATTAGAACTAATCATGCTGTTGAAAAAAAGTTGCTGGATTTGGACCAGTTTCTGAGGAAAATACACTTTTTTTTTTTTTCTTTTTTTTTTTAATATCTTGTTAGTTAAATTCCATGAATTCAACAGATTACCTAAGGACTGAAAGGCAGAATCAGGAAATGACTTTTACCAGTGGAGGTAAAGGTCCATTTTTTTCTTGCAAGCAAGTTGAAGCTACAATGGGAGAGAAGGGGAAATTCACAGAACTGCCATTTATGGTGAAATAGTTGTGTTAAACAAAGTATTTTTTATTTCAGATCTGTCATTGTTTGCAGTTTTAAAAATCCCAAGAGTGTTTCTTTTATTATGAGTGGAGTGTCTAGGTGGTTGAAGGTTGCCCTACACTGCTGGAAAAAAAAAAAAAAAAAAAAAACAAAAAACCACAACACAGATGAGAAAAACATGGTTCTGTATCTTCATTGTGTGTTTTGTCTGCCAGCTTGTATTTCAAGGTACATTGCCCTTTGCTTGAAACAGTATAATTAAATGGGATTTGCCTGAGAAATGATAAGTGATATAAAAAAGTAATATACCAAATGGGAAAGTGCAAAATCCAATTGCAACAATTATTAGGAAGCTGTTAACTTCATTAGATAATCATAATCAGCAAATAACTAAACAAGTGATCAGTCAAATGCTTCATCTAAAAATGCAAGGGGTCTGAAAGGAGTGGAAGAGCCAGTTACAGTACATGAAGTATTTAATGCTGCTCCATTTCCAAAGATAAAAAAAAAAAAAAGAAAAAAAAGAAAAATAAATAAATAAATAAATAAAAAAAAAAACACACAAAAACAAAAACTAAACACCACAGAGGCTAATTCCAGACTCTCTGAAAATACTACCTTTTGCAGACTGGAGCTAGTTGACATGCAGTACACCAAAAGGATGCTGCGGTAAATGCACAAGCTGCATTCTGTATTACCATACAAAAGATTTCAGGAGACTAGGTATGAATTATGTTGGGAAAGAGCTAAGTATACAACATGTTTCCAGAAAGATGAAAATATCAGAATTCTTGCATTTTTGTCAACAGTGACAAGTCTGTTTTCATTTTAAAAAACTGCCAGAGAAAGATAAGGAAAGGATAAAGGAGGCACATCTCAAACTATCAGATTCTTCTATCAATAGCAGACAATAGCAGCTAGCTAGCAGTTGCACAAATGAAGTGGCTAGTTAATGCCTAAAAATACCTGCACGAGCTGCATGACACCACTCACGAATTTGTACAGCATTTAACTATCATAGTTTCTATTTGTGACATGAGTTGTAAACATATGAGCATGATGCTATTGTATATGCTTTACAGCTATAACCTTTGGACTTGGTTTTGGAGTAGATTTTGCCATGTGAAGATACAAGTGAAAGAAGGATGCACAAATGTTTGACAAGCTTTGCATGCAAAAGAAACAGGATTTCTTAGCATCAGCTATCAGGAAAAGGTTTTATAAGTGAGGCTACTCTAAAACTGTGAAAAGTTAATCCCCACCTGTCATCAAGACCTGATGTTGTACTGCAATAAGCTGAAAAGATGCCCAGACCCCGTTACAGATGCAGTGCTAACAAGGGGAAGTACAACTGCAACCCTCATTTATTTAGGAATATGTGATTTTCTGAAGGTTACCAATCTCCACAAACAGCACAAGTACATGTCCTTCCTATTGCATCTCATTCCCAGTTCATTACAGTTAAAATTTATTTCAGGAGAAACCTGCTGAACTGGTAGCTTCCACTGGCTTTATTTAAAACCTTAAAGACAAATGCAGATGCTATGAACTAATTTAATAAATGATTATAGAAGATAAAACCTCAGTTTACAGTGCATTCCTAGTCATAATTAAAACAAGCAGCATGTGGACTTAGCTGGGGGAAGCCACGATTAGCATTCAGTGTTAGCACTGTTAAATGACAAACGTTTATCCCCGGCTTTTTTCCTACAACTCAAAAGCTTTTACAGTTCATGTAACATATTCAATTAAACATCAAAACCAAAATATCATACATAAGCCAGTGTCAGAAAAAAAGGGATAAGGTTTACAAGTGGAGGGTCTAATACTGATTTCTGTTACTCCAGGTTTTCATTACTGACTTGTGAGATTTATGAGACAATAAATTACAGCACATTTCTTTCATCTCATTGTTTTCTTCCTCAGAATCATATTTTCAAAAATTATTTCAATTGTATTACTTTGATATTTCCAGAGTTTGATGGATTGATTTTATTTATTTATTTATTTTTAATGGAAAGGGGATTCAGACTTAGTGAAATTTCAATTAAAAAAAATAAAACATACAGGCAAAATCTTATGTTCATATTCAGTGATCCCATGCGGAAAAGAAACTAGAAATCTGCCCTTGATACACGTGTTTTAATTGGGGAAAAAAAAAAAAAAAAAAAAAAAAAAAAAGCCTCTATTCTGTACACTATTAGATGCTCAGTTTTAAGATCTGTTTTTATAAGTTGATACTTGCTCTATTTACAGGTAAAATAAGTTGATGCCACAAAGTTTTCCAAAATGAGTTCACCAAACTGGACAATACTAAAATGCTTCTGTTGTCTGTTCTTTATAGCTTCTTCATTTCTTGACATTTATCAAGAAACTGTATATCACTGTTTGAATATCTATAATGTCTGGTAGAGCTGAGTGTTAACGCTTTGAGGAAACCATATTGCACTGGAATGTACACGTCAACTTATAGCAACTACCGATCCTGTAAAACTGTAATGATGGCAACCTTTTGCTCTAGAGAAAAGCCATCATGAAAGGTAAACAACCTGTTTTAATGTTGTATTTTAAAGTAATTTGTTTCAAATACATTCATATTGTATGTCATACGATGGTGCAAAAGACCTAAAATCGAGAGGTCAAGAATTATTTTTTTAATGGAAAATTTTGAAATGTAGAGAATTAACTTTCATGCATGATAAAGTATGACTCTGAAAGGGCCTTGTCTCCTGTGGAATGGAATTTCATTGCCTTACAGTTTTTATCCTGTGAATACCGGATCCAAAGTATGTTATTTTAGCACGTGTTGTTCCTTCTGTCTAATTTGTTTTTTAGAACTTCAGGACTAGACATTATTCTGATGGTCACATGCTAAATAAATATCCTAGAAGAAACAGTTGTCCATTTAGCTGCCTCATAAACATACGTAAGTAAATTTTTGCTTTCTTGCCTTACAGAGACAAGCAAAGTATATTAGAGAAGATGAAGTTCATCTCCTTCTAGAAGGTTACTATTTGGCTGTTATTAATTCTGACTAGTAATGCATGGAGTGAGTCCATATCAGATGGCAATTTGCAAAGAACAGTGAAGAACAAAAAGAAATTGAATAAACCACCTATTTCAGTGCTTTCCCCCTGGTTTGCAATATTTGGTTGCTATTTACTAGGCCATCAAGCTCAATTAGGATCCTTCATAACAACCTGTCTGTCATATCTTGAAACCCCCGTATCTGTCACTGCAGCCTCCTCAGTGTCTTTTCAGTCTCTTCCCTAAGATATGTGAGTGGGTTTCAAAGTATTAGTGTTCATATTTACTGATGCTAATGTTTTCTTCTTCATTACACACAAAAATACTTGTTGGCTTCTTTATCCTGAAGTCCAGCTATGTTCCCCCTGGTATTTGGTACACTTTGCCTCAATTATTAGAATCAGCAGGAAGATGTGGGTTGCACGGAAGAAATCTGTTTTCATTACCTCTACAAGGGGTAGCAAAACCTGAAACTGGTACAGTGACAGGAACCAGCCTAGCTATGGTTGATTCACAAACAAACAAGATACCCTGAAATTAAGAGCAATGTTGCACTTGAATTAGGAATTGCATCATTACAGCTGGACTCCATACCAGACTTTGTATGCATACACGCAGGCAGCAATGAAATGAAGCAGAGCAGTCCAATGTAATGGTGTATGGAAGAGGTCACATCCTCAAAAAAGGTAGTTGTTAAAGGAACAGATTGCCTGAGTTAGCCAAAAGAAGTGGGATAACTTTTGAAGTGCAATTTTTCGATCCAATTCAGCTTTACAAAATCTTTTTATTTTATTTTATTTATTTATTTATTTAACACATACAGCTTAGAAATACAGTAATAAAATTGATAACTGAAAAATAATTGTACAAGTCAGTGTCAGCAATGTCAGAATATGTATTTTTCTTTGGATGACATTACTGATATAAACAAACAATTTGTGGGATGTCAATGGAGTTCTGTGGACAGTAAGAGACATATAAGATACTGATTAAATTGCTAAAGCTACCTGAAGTTGTATGAGCAAAACGAATATTAAGTCACAAAAATATTACTGAATGTCTCCAAGGGATAATTAAGTACAAGTGTGTGAAAGCTGTACTGATATAAAAACTTGATGACAAAATTGGGAAGATAGGGAAGAAAAAGGAATGAAACCACTGAGATATAAGGCATCAGTGGGAAAGACAACTTGCAGTGGTAAAACGTGATGAAGCCTAATTGTTGGAAAAGAATGAGAAACTATGAAGCAGACAAGTAATAAGAGTTGCAGGATGTTAAAAATCTCCATTTCTTAAGATTTTACTGCAGCACTTTAAAAGGAATTGAAGTGGAAACTTTTAGTTCAGTCAGAAAATCTTATCACATACAATACTGCAAGCGAAGTAAGCTGTTAGAAAATGAGAAGATTTTTTTTTTCTCCTGAAAGTTGTAGCATAAGGAAGAGAAAAATACAGTGACAAATGAATAAAGTTTGACTGATTTTTTGGAAAGAAGTGTGAGAAAAAAAGGTGCCATATAGTCTTTTCACAACATAGATTGACAAAAATAAAGTTCGAGTCTAGCTGGGAGCTCAGAGTGAAGCAATTCAAAGTGTACATGGAGACATATGAGCCAGAAAAATACCTAACTGGAAAGCATCAAAAAGTAAAGGAATTCATAATTACTGATTAAAGCATTTAGCATGCTCATCTCAGAATAAAATGATATAAAAACAATAGAATATGTACCCAATTGGATGGTAGAAGATGTTAAATAAAAAAGCCTACAAAATAAAAGAACTGATAATAAAAAGCAGTGCTTATTGCCTATGATCTCTGAGCTGTTAATGGAATTATAATGCAGCAGACATTATTCAGAAAGAAAACACAGGAATGATGTTCATTCCTCAGGGTTTATGACTGTAATTCTTACTGGTCTCTTACTGGTTGGAAAAAGTAGAAGCAGGAGCCAAGAGTCACAGTCACTGTCAGGAATAGGGCGAAGCAGCTTCTAAGAAAGATCTAAGAAGATTTTCTTATAAGCACAGCTTGAGCAGTATTAGGAGCCAGACTAAAGACCTACAAGCAAGTCCAAGGAACTGGTGTATATCATGTCAAAGGACAAACACAGAGAGTATGGAACATGAGTGGGTCAAAATGCTAGAAAATACAAAAAGCAGGGTCTAAGAATATGAGCAAGTGCATAATACTAATTATTTGTGCTATGCTAGGATCTTCTTTGCACTGGCACTCCATAAATTCAAAATTCATTGTTACAATTACTGCTTCAGTAAAAAACCTTTATGGCGACCTGTAAAATACCGAGTAACAAAGGAAGTTTCTAAGCTCACTCCTAGGTGAAGATGGACTTGTGTTATGGGTTCTACCACAGCTTTCTTCTTCCTCATCCCTCACATCCTGGTTGCTGGAGAGAAACAGTAATAGTGTCACTTTGAATAATAATAGAAATGATAACCTTGCTGGAAGTATAAAGAAATTTGAGAAAAAATAATATAAAATCCAGACATCAAAACTGTTGTTGTAAGCACCCTCCATTCAGACTGCTGCCCATTTACCAGTATAGCAATGTATGCCATCTTCCTTCTGTGAAGAACCTGGTCTACTGTAAGGAAGGCTCGCAGCTTACTTTTTCTGTTTGGTGTCATCACAAGACAGCAGATTCTGTACACCATACAGCTTGTCCTTCTTCTGGGGAATTTGAAATAGGATCCCCTAGGACCAGTCAGGAGGGCGTTTTTGAAAACTATATATGTAAGCTTTCAGAAGAACCGTTTTTATTTTCCTTTGCTTGTTTCCACTACTCTGCAATCTTGCATGATTTTAAAATGAGAGGAAAGAGATGCAAGCTTCCTAGGACATCCTTGGACAAGACTGATGGCTCTGCACTTTTTTGCTCATTCCAGCTGCCTACCCATCAT
This sequence comes from Aythya fuligula, assembly GCF_009819795.1. Taxonomy (NCBI): domain Eukaryota; kingdom Metazoa; phylum Chordata; class Aves; order Anseriformes; family Anatidae; genus Aythya; species Aythya fuligula. The sequence continues at coordinate 51,294,640 of NC_045563.1, forward strand.
CGCTGAAACAATAAACACTAGAGACATATATAACCAAAAGGTGGTTGATTACCACTTTGAGTTTCAGCTCCTTGTTTAGAAAGACAAATCCAATTTCACCTGAGTGTGCTGACTGACATTAAGCTGTCTTCTGCAACATTTGTAAACAATTACCTAACCTTGGAAGTTCTGCCCTAAGGAAATGCAGAAAAACACAGCAAGGTACATTGGAATTTGTGAACTATTTCAGTGCTGTTAAAACTACACAAAACATTTAGGCCCAATGTCTCTGCTTCTTACAGTGATTCTTCTTATTCTTGGAGTGGTTTTAATCAAATGTCCAAAGTAAATATATATAGCTTATGCAAACCATTATGATTCGATCTTATGGTGAGTGCCCATGTGAAAAGCTCTGCTCTGTTCCAACACTGGGTGCTATCCTGTAATTGGGAGTGCTGCACACAGCACATGAAGCATCATATGGACTCTGTATTCTCTCACAGAAAACTTATTTTCACCATTGTTTCACTAGCAATCTGAAATGAGTGTGATCTGGTTGAAAGCACAGGGTGATCACCAATGTATAATCTGAAATCAGGTTTACCCTAGGGCCACTTGCTGATCCTATTTAAACCAAGATAGGAAGAATCAAAATATCACTTTTTTTTTTTCTTCTTTTTTTTCTTTTCTTTTTTTTTTTTTTTTTAATTTTATTTTAGAAAAACATTTGATGTAATTTGACAGTTATTTTTTTTTCACGTTACAACTACGTCAGCACATTTATGATACCAAATGCTTACCGATAGATCGGACAGGGCTCCCCAGGTTTGTAGAAACCGGCTGTCAGATGCAGCTTGTACAGTTCTAATGAAAAACAGGTCCCTACATCTCCCAGAGCCAGATGCAGGCAACAAGAAACAGGTGGAGTACGTGGCCATCAGAGAGAGGAGAATCTGAGACTCCGTTTGGTACCTGTTGTGGAGCTCTGCTGTGGGATGCTCCTGGGGCACCTGTTCTGTCAGTTCCCAGGAGCTACACACACACATGTGTGCGCACACGTCTGCTGACATACATAAGACGGAAAAGTGCAAGAACGGAACTTGACTGACATTTCCCTTGGGAGAGCGAACATGTGGTGCTTGTGCTAAGATAGCTGTTGGCTATGATAGCGAGTTTTGAGAACTCTAGGATGTCATTTACAGGGCTGTCATTACTAGAATAATTGTAATTACTGGCACACACAACAAAGCCTTCAGAAAAGCAGAAAAATGTAAGTGCTTTGCTAGCAGCAAATCTACTGAAAGATGATGACAGGTCTTGAGCAGCTGTGGAGAAACTTGCTATAGATAAGTATGGCTACATAGCCTTTATCTGTTGGCTGGTTTTTGTTTTGTTTTCTTTTTTTTTTTTTTTTTTTCTTTAATAGCAATACCTTTTATTTACATAGACTCTGTATGAACATATGAAAGAGAAGTTAACCAAAGATAAGGTGCACTATTCCATTTTTGCCTTCTCTGCTTCACAGCCTGGGAATCTGCAGTGTAGTGGATTAAAAGCAGAATTTTCCGAGATACCTAGTAGGCATGTGTACAGCACGAGCTGAGCATCACCCGGAGACTCTATATTAGTGCCAAATGAGCTGGCTTGGGAACTCTAAATAGTAAAGTAGCACTTAAAACCACCCCGTTAAGAGACAGAGCTAATTAATTTGAGCAGAACTCCGTGTTAACATGGCTATACTGCTACAAGGACCCAGGGCAGTTTCTCTGTATGACCCAGTGCTGTGGCTTGTTTTATGCTGTCTGTCCCACTGATTAGTTTGGTCACACTAGTACAGCCTGTCATTGTGCTATGTGGGCATATTTCAGAATACATCTTTTGAGATTAAGTTCAGACACTGTATAAAAAATTAAGCCAGATACCTCTGTAGAAGTGGGAATAAGGATTCCAGTTCTCCAGGAAAATCTGTGACTTTGGTGCTTCTCACTACCTCTCTTTAAATGTTATTTCAAATACACTGAATGTGGGGCCTCTAAGTCCTTGAGGAACTTCAGACTATTCAACACTGAACTTCAAAAACTATTACCCAGCTTGGAAAAGTAACCACATAACATTGTTTCCTGACAAAAGAGCTAGCTAAGGGAAAATGGAAAAACCTCTTTAATATTCACAACTAACAATACTTCTCAGTTCTCTGACTGGATCCTCACATGCAAACCCTCATCTATGTGTACAGCTCCATCAGTTTCCATCAGCATACGCTCACAGATTCAGACACATGATTAAGTAGCATTAGGAAAACATCAGTCCTAAGTGTGTAATTGCAACGTGCGTTTTCCCTCTGCAATGCATCTTAGCTAAGTTTAACTGTATTGCACCCTGCCCTGCCTAGACACATCAAGATATATACACACTTGCAGCAATACTACTTTCCTTAGGACTTCCAAGCATCTAGAAAAAGGTGTTTGACAAGTCATTTGCTCAAAAAAGAATGGGAGGGAGCATATGTTCGCTTGTAAATAATTCATGTTTTTTTTCCTTCTGTTCTTCAGCTAATTTGTGGTTGTTTGGAGATTTCCCCCCCCCCCCCCCTATTTAAAATGTGCATATGCCTGACAAATCATCTCAGATGTTACATTATCTGGAACCTTGCCAAAGGATCACAAACAAAAGTTAATCTGCTTGCTGGTTCAATAATCCTTGGGTATAGCTGATAGGAAATCAAGGACGAGAGATAATAGTCTTTTGGCATCTTGACTTGCTCAGGGATATTGGTTAATGGGCTGAGATGTTAAATTCTATAGTACACAGAGTCTGTGATATGGTAGATAAAGTTAAAAACAGCTAATTACTGCAGAAGATCATATTGAGAGCTCAGTCACATTTTTTTTCATGGCGAGAGCTCCAGGGATCCTCCACATTGCTTTTTGCATTCACTGCTCAGCACATAAATCCAGCAATCCCTATCAAGGACTAGTTAAGCCAAGGGGAGAGCAAAGTGTTTCACAAAAGGTGCTAAGCCACTGTGTGGATTGTTTTGAACGTTCCACATATGATGATTTTGACTACTGAAAAGCCACAGCTTACCAAGGCTGGATTTTGAAAACTCTTTCATTACTGGTAGTCACCACAGAGAAGCAAAAGAATGAGCGTTCTAATCACCGATACTTCAAAAGTGTACTGTGAATTGCTCTGATATACAGGAATGATTTATCTTAAAAGGAAAAATTTAGGGGAAGCTACCAAACCATGAAAAAAAAAATCTCTGAAGCTTATCACATGCTACAGAAAGTGAATGTTGAAGGATGACATGTAGCAGTGCAGCTCTGGCACTTGTGATTGCTTTCAAGATTGGTTAAAGAATGCTACATAAAAAGAAGGATATAAGTGTCTACTGTTTGTTGTAGGTGCAACACTGATAGTGGAAGCCTATTATGGAACTTTATTGTTGTGGTTATTACCATTTACATTGAAGTGCCATGTTGCACTCAGAAAAACAGGAAAATATCCTAACAGCTTACATTTGGATGTTCTAATTGATTATACAGGAGATACAGCATTAGAGGTATTTTACGTGAGTGTTTACAGCAGAACAACAGTTGGAACATCAGACTAATTTGGAATCACAAAAGTTTAGGTTGCAAAGGATGTGTGGAGGCTGTGGGGTTTTCAGTTAGCACAGACACCGGCTAAATCTGGTACCGAGTGCTCAGATATTCAGAAAAACAAACAAAAGCTGGTGCCCTTACCCTGTGTAATTGTCAGCCTCATCAGCTTCTTAATCAAGTTGAGTATCACAGAATTACCTGTATGTAACAACTATATAGACTGTTTTTTCAGGTTATTCTGCAGTGCTCTGTGCATTTAACTAATTGCCAAGCCCCATACTGAAGATTAGCCCCAGTGGAAAGTGTCTCTTCCTACCTGTGAAAGCTGTGGATGTGCATACAAAATATGGAATAGTGTATTTACAGCAAAAAATTCTGACAGATTTTGAAAATCTAGAACAGTATATTTACTGCACTGTGGTTTTAAAAATCTTGGAGACATAACATAAAACAGCACTAAAGGTTTTAAAAGTGAAGTGATTTTTTCTTTTCTTTTTTTTGGAGTGCTAATGTGGATCCAGCCTCTAGTCCTAACTACTCCCTCAACAAGTAAGCTAGTATAGAATGATCAAAACTGTGGTAGCACAAAAGTATTGTTATCCAATGGTATTCAAACTGTCTTTTAGTTACTAGCTACTTAATTTTTGACTAGTAATATACAGTGTTTTTGTTCAGTCAGAATATAAATTGGCAGAGATAAAATTTTAATATGGCACTCTCAAAGGAGAGTAACAGCTCATTTGAGTGTACGTATCATTTACATTTAGTAGTCAGAATGGAGCAAGGGGTAAATATTCCCATTGTAACTCCTGCCAGCGCCTCATCTGTACCAGGAAAACCAATCATCCATTCAGTAAATGGAATTCACAGAATCTCAAATATATACATTTGCTGGATAATTTTTTAAGAGAACACGAGCAATGGAAATTTAAGAATAAAGATGTGTAGCATTAGAATAAAAAAAAAAAAAAAAAAAAAAAGAAATCAGTTGTACAATGGAGTGAAATAAATGAAAAAGAATTGCTTATCTTAATTGAGAGGAACAGAAATGTAGCTGTCTGCTGCTACCAGCAGTAAACAAACTGGTAGAGGCCTCAAAGCTCCAAGCAACATATAAGGAAGAGCCTTCTCATCCCAGAAATGGAATTTCAGGCCATGCCAATGAATTAAGAAATTAATGAGAAAGCAAAGAGGTTTTTAGGAATTCAGTGTGCCAGTATGAGGAAATGCTTAACCGAACACAGGATACCTCTGCACTTCAGTTCTACAAGTGGTGCCTGTGTTCAGCTTACTTGGCCACTGTGAGTTTCTGCAATCTGTGCTGGCCCCAGGGTCTGTGAAGGCTCTGCAAACTAAGCAGCAGAACTGTACTTGGTGTAGTGAAAAGACAAGAAATAGGAGGGGGGAGGAGGGGGAAAGAGAGAGAGAAAATCCAAATTATAAATATTAATATTACAGTATTGGCTCTGAGGTTTTTTTTGTGTACTGTGCACTACTAAGATAGGATCTGAAGTGCAGCTGCTGACCAAGTCTTCATGGGACAGAAGCTGAAAAAAATTTCCATCCACTGGGAAAAACAAACAAGATCTATCCTGCTAAAATAGCACGGTCTGCATGGCATGAATACCACTATGGTGCTGTCATCTCACTACAGCAGAAACTCTAGAGATACAGGTCATGAGTCACAATGGTAAATCTAAACCCTGATTTCCATAAAACACATAATCTAACCCTGCATAATCTGTACACTTTGATTTTTTTTCTATTTGATTAATGAGGAAAGTAACACATTTGCTTAATACACAGGGCCACTGAGATTAAGGGTAGAGTTGAGAGCCTTTATTTCAACATATTCTGCCTTTCAAAGTACTGTCTAAGGGGAGACTACTCCAACTGATTCATCTTCCGCTCCCTGAACTCTGATGAAAATGGGCCTGCCTTGTCTCATTACCTCTGCTTCAGCCCTCAGAGTCACCTCAGGGTAGTTATGACTGCTCTGCAATACATCATGAGAAATGGTTACTTACCCTCATGGGGCTCTGAATGATGGTGATAAAAGCCATGTCAGAACAGACAGTCATACATTGAGATGCCTAAGGTAGCTCTCCTTACTCTACCAAAAATAGAATGAAAAGGCAATAAGCTAACAACTACTGAAGAATTCTCTCTCCACTGTTCAACAGCTTTAAGGCACATTAATTGTTGCCTTTAGGTTTTCCTAGCTGCTGGCTTACCATTCCAATTAACCTGCCTAAACTTTTAATGATGGTATCACATGACAATGTAAACCATGTTTTTTCAGTTTTCAGCTTGTTCTAAACCTTGGGAGTGAGTAAAAGACATCCCTTTTGGCTCTTGAAGGCTCCATTTTTCTCCCTAGCAAGATCATTTAAATTACAATCCATTGTACCTAAACAGCACTGTTCCTGAGCTGAAAATAATCTCCTGGAGCACCAACAAAGGCTTGCTGAACCCATCACTAGCAGGAGGCACTTGGACTCATTCCTCTTTTAAATGCTGGGACCTGCAGCATTCTATCTGGCTCCTCTCGGACTGGATTTCATTCATTTCATTCTGTTCCTTGCTCTACTCTTTGTACGTCTAGGGATTTTAATAATATACCAAAAAGTTCCCATCAGGATATGGAATTGTGTCCCCTTATGGAGTATTCAAAAAATTTCATTCCGTAAAGGAGCTCCAAGAAAAATGTAAAAAGAGTAAACAGTAAGAATAACAATTGGGCTTTCTAATAGGTAAATACACAATCAGTTCTCTCTGATACCCCCTAGACATCATACTGATGTCATTAATAGATAGTTTATCTCCTTGCTAATCTTTTACTTAAAAAATCTTTTCTCTCCTTGTTGTCTCTGTTTAAGGACTTCCATTCTTCGATTCTAGATAGATGCTGGGGCACTCCAGACCTTTTTACTTAGTCACTGTGGAATGTGGAAGAACAAGGACAGCTGTTTGTACTCATTTTTGTAACAATAAATTTCTCTGAACATATTAGGATTCCTTCAAGATACAAATATCCTGATCAGGTTCTGTGCAACAGGGAGGTCATATGTTGTACTGACAGCTATGCCTAGAGCCTCTGGAGTGAGAAGATAGAAAAAAAGACAATTTCTTCAACATATGCATAAATTTTATTAGCATGGTCAATTGGCTACACTGATGGTAAGTCGATGATTAAACCTGACAAAGCACTAGCAGTAACTGTTTTGTCGAGACCATCCTTTTAACGGGAGAAAGATGTTACATGCATGACCAGAATTCTGTTAAAGTAGAATAGCATTTGTTAAGGACAACCTGACGTAAGGACAGTTAATCCAAAATGACTCTGGCTACACTTTTGTTGGCTTTTTGTAAAGTCATTATAAACCAACTACTCAGCTGTAGCTAGTAGAAATGGTTGCATGTCCACATGAGCCTCTGATTGATGAAAATAAAATGTAGGTTACAATGAAAAGAAATGTTTAAGTGTCTAGAATAGCTGCACGTGTTGTCATCCTCATCAGTTCAGAGAAGATGGTTTCAGTGAAAGAGCTAACTTTGCATATGTGGAGCTAAGAAAAGAACTTGCTAGCTATTTCACACCCAGCTGATACATATTCATTCCTGTGACCACGGCAGCCCTCAAGCTTCTCTAACATTAGATTATCAAGGCACAGAGCAGCACTAGAATTAGAGCTGTCAAAAAGTGCTAAAAGCACCTATTTGCACATGTCTTGACTTACCATACTCCCAAGTTCTGGACCATTCTGTGGTGAAATGGGACTTCTAGTCTAAGCAAAGTTCTTGTGTTTTAACTCTCATACAAGTGAAAAAATATGAACAGTATATGGAAGATGGCTGCAACTAAGGTGATTTACAAAACTTATGTTCTATCAGTTTTTGAACCATGCTGCATTTAAAACATTTGCAAGCTTTTTTTTTTTTTTTTTTTTTTTGGTCATGTTTGCTTTGATATGAAAGAATTTACAAAATCCATTTATACTCCATTTGTCCTGCAACGTGGTTTTACACCTTGTCTTGACTGACAGTTCAAAAAATATATATTATTTTGGAACAAAAGAAGGAAAATCTTTTCATGAAATGGATGAACTATGTGACCTAGTTTCTTAGCATATAAAAATGAGGTGATTAACATCCTCCTACCTTCCTGAGGTGTTCCCAGACTTTATAGATCAATAATAAGCTATGGAAATATCAAATATTATTTGGGAAGCTATAATCCAGATAAAGCCACCCTATTATATATATATATACATATATATATATATATATATATGAATGCTAGCTTATGTTTCTTTATCTGAAAGTTTTTAAGACTTCAGTATCTAAAGCCACAGTCTGTCCACATATGACTTCTATAAAGCCAGTGAGCCCCTTCAGAAATTAATGAGTTATTCCTAAAGATTTTTCCTTAGCAAATGCAAGGCTTCATTACTTTAAAAAGTGGCATTTTTTACTTCTGAAACTGACATATGTGAGGTAAAAATGCAGTAAAGACAATACACTTCAATTTTCCCAGAAAGTAAAATCACCAAGGTCAATCCCCAGATAGGAACAGAGAAGAGTATAGCTATATTACAAGAAAAAATAAGCTCTAAGCCTCTCATGTCTAAATTTTACACTGGGGAGTACTGCCAATGGAATGATCTTTATGACCTTGAAGAGTTAATGCTTGCATTACTTATAGCTGTTGACTAAATGTTCAGCTAATGCTAGCATCCAGAGGCTAATGTCAAGAAATCACAGATACATAAAGATATCTATTTTAAAAATCAAGCTCATTTTAGCTACAGAAAATCTGGAAAGACCAAATGTAATGTTTAGTTTTTAAACCAATCCTCTCTATGTCTGGGTATAAACTTAGTTGTAATAGAAAGCAAACAGAGAAAAAAAGACTTGCACAGTCCAACTTAATTACTGCTGTTACCATTAAATTATTTGAGGAAGTACTGACAGGTTTAACTAATGTTCAGATACCTGTCAAATGCAGTCCTTTAATTACACATATATTTTTCTTGAAAAACTTCAAGGCTCACTTGTAACCACTCTCTTTTTATTGAAATACACTGATATAATCTGTGTAGTCTCTAGTCTTCTTCCCAGATAATCAACTGCATGCAAGTCTCCTGAACTCATAGTCCACAAAAACCTTGGAGAATCCATTTAACTACTGCACATACTTTAGTCCTCCAACCTATTGACTGGCAAGGTAACATACATTTGCTTCCCAAGTCTTCTGTTGACTTGTTTTACACCTGCCTTGTAATCCCTGAATAAAATGGCCTCCTTTATGCAGAGGAGGTATCATCAATTTTCTAAAGAGCAGAGCTAAATTCTTCCGAGATCCAATTTATTTTCTGTACCAGAACACATTTAGGGAACTATTTTAACTCTTCTAGGAGTGATCTGCTAATAATCTCCATAATGCACTTTAACACAGAGAAATTTCTGACCGTGTCCAAAGGGCTAAATCAAAAGTGGAGGCTCAGCTGCATCTTTGCATCATAAAAGTACAAACAAAACTCAAATTCTACCCTTTAGTCCTCTGGCCATTCAGGCAATTTTCCTTTCCTTCTCCCTTTAAACCCTTCCAGTCCTTGCAAACTCAGCTGGGAATATTGCTGGAGGAAAATGAAGGAAAGAGAGAAGATTCACTACATGGCTCTTGTCCCAAAGTTTGATCATTTTTATAGTATTAAAAAATAAAAGCACACCTATTCTTTATGCCATTCCTGTTAGAAGCTCCATTGCTTCTTTCACGTAATACTGCATTGTGAGTTATAAGTCTTGAGTGTAGCACCTGAAAGGATGGATCTAATAGTTTCACTTACAGCATCCTTTCAAAAACTAAAAGGGTAATGGTTCAGGTATTTCATGAAGACTCATTAGGCATCCTAAAACAGATAACAGCAGTAGAACAATTAGCTACATTCATCAAGATCATCTGAACAAATAAGGAACAGCATGCCAGTGGCATTTGTAGTAACATCAAAAGAGAATATAAATCTCTCCATACATAAGTGCAGAAGTCAGACTTTCATGCCTTTAGTGTTATAATTTCATTTTACAGAATCATAGAATGATTTAGGTTGGAACAGACCCTAAAGAGCCGCTAGTTCCAGCCCCATTCCATGGGCACGGACACCATCAGCTACATCAGGTTGCTCAAATGTGTTCATTCCACACTGAGAAAAGTTGCTAGCATAGAGCTATGTCTTTCAATTCTGGAATCTAGCCAGGTTTGTTTGCGGTCAGGTGTTTCCTGGGCTAGCAATAGCAGAAAAAAAAAAAAGAATTAACTACAATAAATCAATGATCCAGCAAAGGGGAAAAAAAAATATGCAAGTATACTGAAGAGAAACAGAACGTTAGCAATCAGGACCTGACAGCTGGAATCAGTTAAAAATGTTATTCATGAAACTTGCTGGTCTCCATATTTTCCTCCCTTTCTAAAACACAACGGTTAGGAATAGAAAATCAGTGTTAGCATTTGCAAGCTACAGCTCACCTTGTAGCAATTAAAAATATAATGTCTCCTGCATTGCACCTAATTAAAGGTGGACTAGGAAATGGAAATGCACTTAATGGCAGTGCCAGTTTTTTTTAAGGGCATCTGCCTGTACTGACAGCAGACACCAAGGTAAGAAAGTATTACACAGTCTATGCTGAAGTCCATGTTCACCACAGACTTCCTGCAAGACTGAACAAGTAAGTCACTATGCACTTCAGTTGCTCATCTGCGAAGTGAGGACCTGGGGTTTTCTCATCTCTCACAAATCTTCAGTATACTAGTTGGGGTCACATCAACAAAAAAACTCCTATGGACAACCAAATTAAGTTTCAGAATGGCAGGCTGAAATTATTCCCCCCACCTGTATATGTCAGATTCACAATTCCTTAATGTCCTGGAACAAATATTAAATTTACCTTTGAATTAAACTTTCTTAATGATAGGTCTGTAGTACTAACAGACTAATTATACATCTACTTTGCTTAATCTCAGTAATGTTTTCCATGAAAAACCTACTAAGTTCATGACATCTCCAGCCATATTTGCCTTAAAATTATGAAAGCACAACTGGCTATTCCAAAGTAGCTCATCACCTTAGTAACCTCACTAGGAAAGCAATTTTCATAAAGATTACTTTTTTTTTTTTTTTTTTTTTTTTTTTTTATATACAACTCAGTAGTTGGAGAGCAGTGTTAAAGCATTAATTCTGATGGTATTTATTTGCAAAGATAGCTGAGCAAGCTTAAAGTAGGATGCTCAGCTATCCCAATTATGTTAGTATGATTTGTGCTAAGTTATATAGCTATCTTAAAACTCCATCTTAGTGGTTTTTTTAGCAGTACTGATCATCCACAACCAATTCAAGCAGCAATTGACTTGTTACTGACTTGCACAAGTCACATAGTGAATGAGTGTCAGAAATGAGAAAACAGTTCAGAGGTCACTAATCTCACCACAGTCCAATGATATTCAGAATGACGAAGTGAACATAAGATGCAATGCAAGTAGAATAAAGGGCACAAATACCTTTCTTATCAAAAAGGATAAATAGCCGCAGGAGAAGTATCAATCTTAAACAAAGCACTGTGGAGACATTCATGTGTGCACATTTACTTTAATTAGTAGGTGGCTATCTGCTGTTCTAACAGAAAAGAAACTTCAACAAAATAGAATGAACCTGCATGACTCCCTTGGCAAGTACAAAGCAGAATAACATTCTTTTTAAAAAGGATAGAAAGATCAGCACAAAGAAGGCAAAGACAACAAGCATAAAAAATGCACCCTCAACAAAATATGGGACTAAACTATGTGGTGGATATTGCACAAATAATCATTTGAGAATACAGACACTTCCACTGCATCAATAGCTCCAGAAGAATTACAGCAGGGAAGTGCTTGCTATTATACAGGTGACATCCCTCCTATTAAATATTTTTTCATTGGTTTTTATTTTTTAAACAGCAAAAAATCCCTCAATTATTGAAAACAAACAACAAAAAAAGCTTTTACTTGCTGGGAACTTTGGCTAATTGTATTGGAGATGTAATTTAATACTCTATGAATTCTTAACTTTATCATCTTTATTCTCAATATACTTCCTTATGACTTTGTCGTACTATAAAGATCACACTGTTTGGGAAAGAGCAGCTACACATGTACTAAATATCTCCAGTTCCAAAGGCAGAGCAGCCACTGCTCGCTCACTCCATTTCGGTATGAACTAGCCTGTCCATGTAAGGTGCACGAACTTGAGAACTTTGGCCTTGCCTTTTCTGCCTATAGCATCACATCATGAGAGATCCAGTTTGCTTGATTGCTTTTTGAACTTCACACTGTAAAGTAGAAGCACTACTTCCACATTCTGTTTCTAGTCTTTGTTCTTCTTGGTCTTGATTCAAGAATTCTAGTGCTTTAATTTACACCTCTGTAGGGAGTTTTAATATTCTTCTCCCATTTTTCTTATTTGGATGCCTTTTAAACCCAAAATGTTCACTACAATATGAATTGCTTCTATTGTCATCCATGGTGGATTCTGTCTGTGCTTGGGGTAAAACAATGAAACCAGCACTGTCTTCTCCCTGTAAGGAGTGGCCCTAATGTTTGCCTTTCAAGGCCTAATGGGATGGGTGGAGACATCTGTTTGACACAGGCTCTTGAACTTCATTCAGGAATTACAAAGGGGAAGGATGAGCAGAGAGGTTGAGGGGAACAGTCCAAGGAGTGACTGTGAAATATACAGTTAACTTCATTTACTTGTGGTACACAGAATTATCCCTGTCAGTAGGGTTTACAAGCTCATAAGCAGCACCTGGAAGGGCTCTGACAAGAAAAAAAGAAAAACAATGAAGAAAAAACTTTGACTTTCAGGTTGACTCATGCAATTTGCCAAGAGTTAAGCACAATGGGAGCACTGGAATTGAGAACAAGTGCAATTGCATTTCTTCTTTTGAGAGGGGGGAGTTCCTACCTAGTGCCTGAGGAAATTAGAGAATGTAATGACGCCTCAGTGCCAAAAGGCCCCAAAAAGTATATGCACAGCAGGGATGGTGAGGGGAATCAATTGACTTAATCTGACTTTAATTAATTCCATAATGAGCATATAATTTCACCCTTCTGCAGTATGGAACATAGTAATTATGAGTACAAAGAATAAACCCAATAAAAATAAAGCAAAATTAGAACCATAATTTCCTTTCCCATACTGCTAAATGGAGAAGGAAAAACAAGGCAGAACTAGCCCACAGGTTTCTAGCTTGTGCCTGACTGAAAACAAAAACATAGCAAAAATCCCAACATAATTAGCTAAGCATACAGTACATTTTTCTAATTTAAACCTTTCCAGTTGTTTTGATTTTTATGAAAACATATTATTTCATTAGCCCCCAAAAACCTCACATTTCAGCCCTTGCTTAAAGCATCAGTAATGAGATGCAAATGGCCTGTATATGCACAAAAATTGGAGAAAATATTTCAATATGAAAATATTTTAAAAGTTCTTAATAGTTGGGTCTTAAAAAGTTCTTAATAGTCTACAAGTTAAGGTGTGAGAGAGAAGAGTTGGCTAACTGAATATTCACCCAACCCTGCCAGACCTAGAAAGAATATAACCTTCAAGCATCTTATTCTTGTTGAATTTCTTAAGCCTGCATTGTTAAAAAAGAACAAAACAGGCACTCTTTCCAGACAACATGTGACCAGTTACATTACAATTTATTGTATTAAGGAACACATCAACACATGCCATGGTGTGTTTCCAGTGCCCAGCAGAGTAGTATTGCCCAGTGCAAGAGGCAGTGGGCGCAGCCTGGAAAAAGTTTAAGTTCCATCTAAAGATCAGGAAACACTTCTGTACTGTTCATGTCATGGAGCACTGGCACAGGTTGCCCACAGAAGCTGTGGAGTCTCCCTCCTTGGAGATCTTCAAAAGCTGCCTGGACATGGTCCTGGGCAACCTGCTCTGGGTGGCACTGCTTGGGCAGGGGCTGGACCAGATGGACCCATAGGTCCCTGCCAGCCTTAACCATTCCATGGTTCTGTGCTTTCCTTCTTCATCCTTTATAGACTTCTCTTCTGGTCTTTCCCTCACCCACTGCTTACGGTAACCAGCACACTATTTTGCTCTGCTTCTTCAGGTTTCACGTAGATTTAAACAAGGATGCCTAAGCTCTGGACAATGTAGTGTGGATTCTGCTGGAATGGATCACTGATTCAGCTGTGCAACGCTATGAATAAATTCCCAGAGATGGTGTGAAGAGTCAGGTGTGAAGAGTCAGATGCTATCTCCTGTATAAATTCACTGCATTATTACTAACTAATAAATGTCACCTGAAATATCACCAAGGAAGCAGAAAACCTTTCTAGCATGAAGTCATCTGTCAACCTGTGCAGTACTGTGAAAAATTCTGGTCATCTACGTAGTAGCTACTCCAATCTCTGCAGTAACAACTAGGACAGAAATCAGCCTTCACAAATCAGTTTACCTGTGGCAATGCTAACATCCTGCCAAGTCATAACAGTTTTTTTTCCTCAGCACAATTCTCCTTGTTCACAACTGTCTCACAAGTGAAGATATATTGATAGTTTTTGGTAAGACAGTTTTGATAGGCAACACCACAGTCCAATTCAGCAAAAAGGAAGAATACGTACACATTTGCAAATTTGTCCCAACATCCAGCAGATAAGTGAATGATTTCTCATGTCTCCATTAATCTCAGCTGTATTACTGTGCATTCTATATGAACATTAAGAAGCCATTTTTGCTAGCAAGAGTACTGAAAAATATTAGAAGAAGACACTGCAATAAGTTTAATCAAAAGTCCATAATCACTCATGGGTTTTTATTTTCTCAAAGGTGACAAATCTCTTTGGAGCTTTCAGTTTGCCATTAGGGAAAGGAGGGGAATACTCATTTCCTCAAAGCTACACTGCTTTGCTTTTGACCTAAAGGAATTATGTTGTCAAGAATTATAATGATGTGACAGCACTTTGCTTCTTCTGTATCTGGAGAAAAGAAAATGGACATAAGGAAAAAAAAAAAAAAAAGCACGCAAGAAAGCAAAAGAAGCAGAACTAGCTAACATACTGAAATCAGGAGATAAGGCGAATAGGTTAATGTATCTGCAAGACTTGCCTTGCTAGTGTGCAAAGGTTTGATTCTGTTTTCTGTGTTTGGAGAGGGTGAGAGCTATGCTTGTAGTTTTTTTTGGAACATTCACCACACAATAGCAGACACTGCTGTCACCTAGTTTGGGATATATTGAATCCAAGTGACACAGCTGACAAAAAGAGTTATGTGGTTTCATGAGCTTGTGTACTTTATTGCTCACATTAGTTCCTGGGAAAGAGAAAGAGGGATCTCAATGGGCTGTAAATCTTCACTGACACTCCTCATGATACTGTCTCCTTGTATTAGGGAAAGTGAAGGTGACATGCGGTACCTGTCTATCATGAGTATGGCCAGCTAGAGATGTTTCTGATGCTCAGCTGTCTGACACATATCGCAGCAGACAGCCAGAATCCAAGAGTGGACTGCAGAGAAGGCAATTGGCAGTACAGCCTCTCAAAGACATTTTCATTCTTGTTACCCACATTCCTGTAGAAAGCCAAGGAATGTCAGCTGAGGGAAAGGTTTTGAATTCTCCGCAGAGTACTACTAAAACAAAGGGGCTTGGACTGAAAATAATAATAATAATAATAATAATAATAATAATAAATAAATAAATATGAATACACCTTATTGTCCTCCTCTTTGCTCAAGCAATCTGAAAAGGCTGCTGAGAACTGCACAAATTGGCTCTATTTGAATTGCCTTGCAGTGGCAGATCTAACAGCTGCCAAGTCACAATGCTGCCTCCCACCAGTTGTCATGTTGTCAATGAGTATATGTGTCAGAAGGTGTAAGGTAGGCTGGTTTACCCACAACAGGGACATCATGAAGGCATCCGCCTACCACAGTGTGATGAGTTGTGGCTAGATCAGGCTAGTTCACAGGGACACAAATCTGCTGGTTCCTAAGCCTGCTGAGTCAGATCAGACTGCATTTAGAGGGTTTGGAGTTTCTCTGCTTTCCTTTGTTATTCTTGCAGTCTGGTGCTCTCATTCCCAACTGACTGCAAAACTGATGCAGATCGAAAAATAACAAGAAAAAGACACAAAAAGCACATTTCACCATTAGCAAGTTTGACAGCTACCTGTCATGAACCAGTGTCTCTGATGGCACAGAACATACTTGTGCCACTCTATCCATATCTGACAGACAGTGCCATAGTTTTATTTCTGGTCTCAAGCGTCCTGGCTTAGAGTGAGTTAGTTTAGAAGGACTCAGACTGAGTAACTGCAGTGTTACCCAAACTCCTTTGTACTCAGGCACCAAAGTAAGCATCTAACTGTTAGTTTGTGGGCCTGGGAAAACTGCAATGATAAATTGCTGGAGGAACTAAAGACATACGTTATTTCTTATGACGCAAGACCTAGAGGTCCAGAGCAAAGACCTAACAAAGCAGGAAATTAAGAATGATAAAATTGTGTAGACCATAGTGTCATGTGAGATAGAATTGATTTTAAATGATTGGTCTCTCACACAACCCTGTTATCATTTTTTTATTTCCACTTCAGAAAGGGCTGTTTGACTACTGCGTTACTAATGCCATTAGCTCTGCTGCTGGAGTGCAGTCATGCAGATTCTGCATAAGGTTTCATACACATATGGAGTTACAAGCATGACAATTTGACATCTGCTTAATTTAAAGAATATTTAGAAGAGATTACACAAACCAGGCGAGTTTATCCATCTTTCTTTTAGAGATTAGATTTGTTAGGCAAAACCAAGAATACATGTATCCAGTGCATTGCAAACAGCTGTCACTTGTTTCAACAAGTCAGCATAGAGTTGTTTTTCTGATGCACTGTCTGCTTAAGCTGTCTATGACTGTATAAGTCTGCTGAAAATAAGCCAACTAATTACAAGCTATGTGCAATGCAGAGTTCTCACCTAGAAGATACGGTACCAAAGGAAATGCAGCTTTATATTTCTGTTTACCATAATAGACTGCAACAGTAGTGAGACCTCCAAGTTCTGTTTAGGATTGTTCAAAGTAATTTTCAAAAAAAAAAAAAAAAAGTAATTGTTCAAAGTAAAGTCATTCCTATAGTTCCTCTTTTTGCAGGGTTGAAAATGAGACACTACAGTCATCTTATTAGGATTACTGATGGAGCCAGGAATAGATCAACTCCTTAGACCCAATGGACTACCTTGGTCAGCATTACATTTCCATGTAAATTTCAATGTAAATTTGTTGACAAACTTCAGCCTTCAAAGTTCTACCCAGAGTAGCTGAGTCACAATATCAGGATGGTTGTCTAAAAAATGGATAAACCTTGTGTAGTCAGGGAAAATCAAGTTAAATAACTACCTGAGTACTTACAGTATATCCTGTTTCTGAACCTTTGCAGAAAAGGACATCAAAAGTACCTTCATTATCACTGTTTTGTATGACTAGTTTCACACAAGCTGAATTTCAGATAGTTTTAAATGATAGTCATTTTAAAAAAAAAAAAAATTATGAAAGTCGTTAAAAAGGAACAGTTGCATTGCTTCACCACTTATGTCACGCAAATATATCTACTATTAATTAAGTATGCAACCACCTCAAAGTGTTAATGAACTTATTGTTGCATTTTCATTTACAAGATAAAGAAGTATCATCCCCATCTTACAGACATGATTCCACACCAGAAAAATTACATGACTTGCATATGTTTATCCATATGCAAGAGGAGGCAGATCAAGAAACTGCTCAGCTAGAGACTTTGCTGTGCTTGGAGTTCTAGAAAGACAAATCGGGGATCACAAAATGGGTTTCCACAGCACACTAAACTCCCTTACCCACCATCCACACTATTTTCCTCCTATGTTACATCTCTTTCACTCCTTCCAGCTTTCTGTTTTAAGTAAATTCTCACATAAATTAATGACCTCAACATATTTCTTTCTGTAGAGAGTAGAAAAGGAGCTCCTGAATGAAGCTAGCAACAGCAGCCTTGAGAGGGCTCACAGTGCAAACTCCAAACACATGACAAATGAAAAGGAGGTGAAATGTGGTGAAAACGCAGTATGTCTGTGATTCTCTTTAAACCAATTTGCTTGTCTCAGTGACTAATGTTACCTGTCTGCCAACAATGGTGGAAGTTTTCAAGTCCAGCTAAACTTTTGCTTTACTATTTTTTTGTTCCAATGCTGTACATAGCAACATTTTGATTTTATATTAAGGCTTAGGCAAGCAGTGCACAATATTACTTTGCATTCTTCATACTAGGTCAGTTGAAGTTCTTTCTACCCAAGAGACAGTCACATACACCCTGTCATTATACTTCTCAACTTGGAGCACTCAGTCATTTTCAGGAAAATCCTTACAGGAGAACACAGAACTAACTATTCTCTATGCTTTATGCTTGATCTGAGATTTGGGATATAACGGAACATATTCCAGGCATGCTTTCAACAGACTCACACAGGCTTTACTTTGTATAGTTACTGCATGTATATTTTATGTATATATAGCTATACAGTGGTGAATAATTCAAGGAGCTGGATACACTTATAACAAGGGAGATGTGATGTTCTCATTTGATCTGCTCTGGTAAAATTATTTTCCATCACAAAATTTACATCAATGATGTACATTTTAAATATTTAATACTATCATAGACATCTACATGCATTTTCCTCTGAAAAGTACTTAATTGTATCACTTTAAAATGAAGCTGAAGCCAAAATTGTTTAAATTGTGTTTAACATAGGCTAGGCAATTGCAAAAAATAGATTTTTTTTTTTTTCGGTATCCTGTATACACTGTATACTCCATGCACTTTTAAGTTCAAGCCCAGTTATAAGGACAGGCCTACAAAAATAACATTATGAAGCTCTCTATTTACTCAATGATTCTATGTGTAGTTTGTCTGAATCTAGAAGTCAGAAGATGCAGACAGACATACACACATATACACACCTGTGTAATTAACTGCTGCAAATTCTGTACAAACATGTGGTTCTTTTTCTTCTATTCTCTCCAAAGTAATAACAAAATGGAATTCCATTTTGCTGAAAAATCATGAAACAGGAGATGAAACAGCAGAATCTCCCCCATGGAATTAAGAATCAATGTATTTGATATTAGTATTTGATACATTAATTGATATCTCTTTTCAGTAATCTGATAGGACTTTAAAAGCAACTAAAGACAGAGGGCTTGTAAGGTATCTGAAATCTGAATTCTTACTGGCTGTGTTTCCAGTTAGTCTGAGTCAGCTCTAGTCCAGAAACTATATTGAGCCATGTTAGCATAACACCCCAGCCAGAATATGCATTTCTTCTGAAGTCTTCTAACTGGGTATTTAAAGATTGTCATTGGGATACATTTGCTCAGATACTGCACTACATATGACTCCTGGATGAAAGTTACATAACATACATGTATATTCACTGACTTGTGAGCAGAACAAACCACCACAAGTGCATTTGTAAATGTAAATCTACACAGTTTCGTAGGATCAAATTAAAAGCATTCATTATATTCCTGTAAACTAAGCTGCATAAAACAGACAATGGAGTTGTATCAAGTGTCTGCTACAATACTGCTAGATCTTCTGGTTGTGTGATAATGCTACCCAGTATAGTTTAAAAACAAAAAGTGAGGAATATTTCCTGCATGGTTACTTCTCTAGTAAAAATTTACACCAATGCCATAACTGCTAAACAGGCTGAAGCTTTAGGTCCTTTATTCATGTAGTGGATATATTAAAAGCATTTCTATCAGAAATAGGTCTCACATTACAATATGTGCTTACTAACAGCGAGCCGTTTTCAATGGAGACAGAAGATAAATTAATACTACCAGCAATCAAAAGAATAATCTCCCTGTGCAAAACAAAAGTTACAAGGGCCTTTTGAGAGAAATCATTTTACAAGACAGTCATTTGGCCAGATTCTCCATGATCATAGTAAAGGCTAGCTCCTTATTGTACCTGGTATTTCACAGAACCAGAAGAGCAACACTGACTGCATCTCATCCCTTGAATCTGCAAGCCTTCCACTGCCTCTATATTTTACCTGTGCTGCCTATACACAGCCCTTCCTTTCTTCCTCATTATTGCAAACAGTGAAAATGTGTAATCACGCTTTCACAGAACAAAGGTCTTTCTCTGAAGTTACTAGAAGTACCAACACACAGAAAATTTTAGGCCCCAGCATAACTGAAGTAAATAGCTACACAGACTCAGTACAACCCCCACGCCCCAGTACACAGACAGACAATGCTCTTGAAAACTAAGTGCTTAGTTAGAAATGACCTACAAACTAAACACAAAAAGTGCTGTTGAAGCACATAACACTTCTCCTAAATGTAGGAAGGTATTGTTCCAGAAGTTACACTTGTTGTTATCTGGTTTTAAAAGACCACAGAGATAAAAACCTTAAAGTTTTCTACTATCAAAAAGTTTCTATGGTTGGGAAGGTTCCTTGATATACAGGCTAGATCTTTATCCTAAATCTCTATTACTCCTATCTAATCCTCATTAAACTGTAATAGATAATTCCTCATGTACTTTGGTGTAGAGAGTATCTGTACATGGCTTATCTTTTAACCAGTCTATTTTGTATAGCCTCCTTTTATCTTTCTTCCTCAGTCTCATGTAACCATTCCACATTTCCTCCACAATGCTGACTGAAAAAGCCCCAGGCTCAAATGATTTCCATTGATGCAGTTGGCATGTGGATCAGGTGCATGACTTCCTTGGAAAATGTTAAAGAACTACTCTTTTCTGTCACCATCCCCAAGGTACCAAGAAATTCTTTAGAGTTCTTTAGGGAATGCCTCTTTGCTTCTTAATACATTCCACAGGGCTTCCATCCTTCATTGAAATTAATGTTTCAGACAAATATTAAACTACTATGCTTTGCTTAAAACAAACAAACAAATAAATAAATAATAATAAAACCAGTATTTTGTTTTGTTCATCAAAAAAACGATATATTTGCAAATTGTCCACCACCAACCACCACCTCATTGTCCTGAGGCACGATTGAAACAATATGGCTGGAGACATGAATCCAATCTGCAAGTGGAATATATATATCTAGGCACTTTATAAACAGAGAGAATAATTGCTAAAAGACAGAATGTCATATTAAACCTTGGAAGTTATTACAATTCACCCCCTTTCCTTCCAGAAAAAAAGGGGAAAAAACAAGTCACTGCCTCAGAAGTATTAAGTGCTGTTGGAACATGTTTGTTTCTCTCCAAGAATACTGTAGAACTAACACAACCAACTGCGTGGCTAAGGAAACAACCCAGTACAAGAGACATCAAATGAAACCGACTGGCTGAAGCCTTGGCTGCTGCTCCCTGTTACCCACTGTGTGTTCCCCCAGCCAGCACCCAGAGGCAGTACCAAGGCCCTGCTCACATCGGGCTGTGCAGCCCTGGGCAGGTGCAGGTCCCATGTGGGGCTGTGCAGGGTTCCTGGAGACAAGAGTGCCCTGACGCCTTCCTTAGCTCCTCTCAGTGCCAGCTTTCCTCTTCAGAAGATGACTATACTTACACAGTTTCAGAACCATGGACAAAAACAGCTCAGTAACTTTATTACATTCCACTTCAATAAGTTGCTGTCATTAATTAGAAAAACAAAAATTATTGCTAATGTGTTGTACACTAATAAACACCAGGGCAAAATTCCTTCCATCATCCTGCAGTCTTTATTATAATAGTAGTAATTTTAAATTTGCGTGTCCTTCCAAGCATGTAGAATTCAGCCACTTATGGTGGGAGAGGCTGGAAAACATCCAGCAAATAGCAGAATTATTCCATAATTAGGGAAGAAACAATTAGGTCAAGAGCAGTTGGACAGAGTCCTACTATGTCTTGGCAACAAAAACAACAAATGAAAAAGGGTAAGAAAAGGCTTTGAAACACAGACCCAAGTTTTCCTGAAATATTCAGACTGAGTTTTCACTATTATCACTCTTTTGCCATCATTCTGGTGGGTTCACGAAGGCTGAGAACCTTACACATTTTCTGGTCTCTACATTTAACATTATAGGTGAAGAAAATCAAGTTTAAGAGCAAAAAATGACTGACACAAAATTAATGTCTCTTATTTGCTTTGTCTGCATGTCTTAATTCATTTGATTTCATCATCTATCATTAAAAATATCTGCATGAATTTTCATTATGGCAGAAGGTTGTTCCCTATGACCTCTGTTGCCTACGACAGTACAATACATTTCTTAAGGCTGCTACTGCTACTCTGCTACTGAATAATAACAGAAAGGCTCTTCTAGAAAGTCCACATGGGATAAAGTCAGCTACTCTCTCAGTAAACCTGTGGGAGAACACATATCCATTATTTATGCCTCATAAAACTGCCCAGAATTTCTGTTGCAAATATGTGGTAATTGTGTTTGGTAAATCCCAGTGGCAAAGTCTGTCCTTTCACAACTCCACAATGCACACACTATTCAATAGTCTGCATCTCCATATCACAAGCTATGTTAACAGCTGGAAAAGTCGTTAAAGATCTGCACTCCCTTCCCAGGCCATCAATGAGGCCTCTGTCCTAGCTTTGCATAATGTGGCCAGAAATATCATTGGATACGTAGCAATTTGAAGAGCCTCAAATTGTGCAGAAAGCTTGGAAAGATTCCAGGCAGCTGGAATAGCAAATGTAGTAGGAGTGAAAGATGCTGCATCAGACCCTCATGATGTGACAGGGTCATTTTTCATATTTTGTTTTTCATTTATGCAGGTGAAGCAAATGTTACCCTGTGGGAACTGTGCAGTTAAATAAGGTACATTTAGTAAAAGTTTTAGAAGTACCAGATGGAGAAAGACCAGAAGGTAGTAGTCACTCAACAGTATCAGAGAATGAGGACATAGCTTATTCTAAAGTGCCCCTCTAACAGTTTTATTCCTAAGGTGACTCAGGCAACTCCACAGGAAATCAAAGGATGTAAGCTTTTTTCCAATACAGTTATATTTGGCAAGCAAAAGGCTGTCACTTTAAAAATTCAGGAAAAATGTACCTCTTTTTTTTTTTTTTTTTAAGAGAATATTAAGAGACAACTAGGCATACAAGTGGGGAAAAAGAATTTGATACTCACTGAAAGAAACAGCTGATGGAGGGGTGTACTCAGGCATCAGAAAAAAAAACTTCTGTAAGTGAGGCCAGGCTCTGTAAAAAATAAAATAAAAATCAAGCATCAGGCACAAGCATACCAACTGACATACAGAGATAGGGAGAATCAGATGATTTTTTTTCCAGGCTCCATCACTGAGGTTGCATACCTGTGCCCAAGAGAGAAACTCTTGACAGAATGGGCAAAAGGAGGAAACAGGAATTGGCAAGAAGAAAGCAACAGGTACAGGTATCTTGGTTATGGAAGAACTCATAGCTAAAGTACATTTCTTTCTAGTGAGAAGTAATGGAGAGGTATAATTAAACCTCAAAGGCCTTTTTTTTTTTTGTCTTGTGCAATTTTTTTTTGAGTAGAAAACAAGCTTTTATGCTGCCCCATGACACTTTTACGTTTGCTATAGCTACAAACACAAAGACACAGCACTGATTTGTTCTTCTGTTTTATGAGAGGAGGCACCTTAATATTCACTGGGGACAAAGCACTGACCAAAAAAAAAAAAAAAAATAGGAAAAGGAAAAGGAAAAGTTGTCATTTCTATACTTAAAGGGATAAGGAAAAATATTATCAGGAATTGCAGGGTTTTATTTCAAATGATCAGCTGAAGCACTCTGCCTTGCCTATGAATATGTGCATTTGTATGAATAGCAGCTGCTTGCTAGCTTTCATGTGGGGAAAAATTGCTAGGGGTGCTCACTGCTCACACAAAGTGATGCAAAAGAGCTAAAACAGAATTCAAGTAAGTTATGTGTAAATTAGGTTTTAAATGCTGTGAATGCTTGATTCTACAATCAGCAGCAGTACAACAGGAGTATTTGTTTTTGTGGTAGGAATTTTCATGCGTTTGGGATGACCACCACATGTTACTTCCTAGTTAACTGTATAAAAAGCCTTTCAAGAAGCATGTTAGCATCCCATTTTCTCTAAGGTGAAGCACGTTTCACAACACAGGAATCTCACATTGCAACAGCCTTTCGTGTTACACAACTTCCTTTCCAAATCCAAGAATCACATAACCAGTTAGGAAGGCAGAGACACCTCTTTCCTGGAGGGAAGCAACTGTTAAACTGCACATCACCACACAACGTTTTACCTCAGCAGAGATCTTCTACAACTGATATAAAACATTGGCCCTATTCATACCAATACAGTGTCATAATGTGTGGCCTTTGGGGATCAGGATTGCACACTCAAAATTACTCAGAGCACACAGTGGTCCTTCCAGCTACATGTTTTCTGTGGGTGCATCAATCCAGGGCAGCCTGGGATCATACCTCTAATCCTTTTCCCATTTTATTTTTTGTTGTTGTTGTTGGAAGGGGACCCAGAAAAACACTTCCTCTCCTCTTTCTTTGTGCCCTGGTTTCTGTGAGAGGAATGCCAGGGCTATAGACTGTACTGACAAGTGGGAGACAGAAGTCCCAGACTGCAGAGCCTTGCACTTGCACACTTTACATGCAGCCCTCAGTAATTTGAACATGTGTTGAATCAGGTCCTTTTAGGACACCTTTGCACATGAATCTTGTCCTTTTTCCTCTTCATTCACACACTGTACGAACATTTCTCAAAATGGTGATAAATAATACTGGTCCTGAAGTCAAGACAAAAGACAACTTTAAAAGTCTCTCTCTTCTCAGTACAAAAAGAAATTTTGTACAAAATATTTTTATTTTTCAAAGAAGTCAAACAAACCAAAGCTACCTTCAAAAAGAGTTATAATTTCAGAAATTATATTAATTATATTATATTTATTGTAATATATTACATGTTATACATGTATATTAAATATATTTTATTTATTATAATATTTCAGAAAATAAATTCAGAATTTCAGGAAAACAGTCTTTATATTATCTCAAAGATAAGACCTGAATTTTAAACTGTTCCTCTTGCTGTCTTTAGGGGTTTATTTTTAAGTACACATAGTTACAAGAGAATCTATGGGATGCTATTCCCCATTTGTGATTTATCCTGTAACATTTACACTATTCTTTTTTGCTTTCACTACAGCTAAATGAATGCAGTAATTATTTAATTTTGCTTTTCTGTTGCATTTCCTCTTTGTGTTTATTATTTTTATTATTGCTTTATTTATTTATTTGTTTATTTATTTGCTTCAGGAAACGGTTTAGCAACTTTGGGAATTAGAGAAATAGCTTAGACGGTTCTTTCAGCTGTGCATAGATGCAGCATCAAAAGGATATTATCACTGAATAATGTTGCCAGAAGGAGAATACTATTTACAGACCCTCTGGTCCTCTAACACTGTAATGATAAGAAATGTCACTGTGGCATATTGTGCTGAATAATAAACATTCCCTACCTAACCACTTTTAAAGTGCAAGGTGCTGGAGCTTCTAGTTATCATTAGAAAGGAAAAAGACATTCTGCTCTTGCTTCTTGGGAATGCACTGAAAATCTTCCTGCTAATTATATCTATAGTGGAGCAAAGAGTAGAAAGTTCTCATAATATCTACATTGGGCGTATGAAATATAGCTTGTCCACTGTAATTAAACAAGTTTTAAATACAACCCACTTTAATAACAGAAACTAATTAAAAATGAAATTAGTTAATATTGCTGTGTGACATCATTAAATAAATTGCTCACGTAAAAAGGAAAAAAAAAAATGATAGGAAAAGTGGTCTGCCTTTACTGGGATCCCTCCGTGTTCTTGATGGTGATCAGAACAAAAGCATTCTGCATGCAAACAAATATACCTGCAGGAAACCTTTTTGGCCTTTCCAGCATGGTCTTGCCTACACTGAAAGCTATAATAGCTTTGTAGGCAGGCTAATAAACTGTCAAGTTATCTTGATAAAACTCTCGCTTCTTCTAGTATGTTTTTGTTTGCTTTTCCAGTTTAGTTTGTACTACTTTGGGAGCACCCTAAACCCTAAACTACGGTGCCTGTACAGCAGATAAACCTGACTGTGAATGACTTACGATGCCGCAGTGGAGACACAATTTTAATAGGGTCACAATTCTTAGTACATATTATATGAAATTACATCAAAGGTAATCCATTCTGATATCATCATCACATGGATCACCGCATCACCAGTCAGTTACTTTGTCACACATATGAAACTTGCAGCTGCAACAAAAGTCCTCTGCAATGGTCTCATAAATGTTATTGTTTTGCTAGTTCCTGTTTTTCTTTCTTGGTTTGGATTGTGACTGCACACCTCTCCCCTGTCTGGATTCTGTCCCAGAGCTGATACCAAGCTATTTGCCTAATTCCTCTATCCTAGCAGTGTTTCTCTCTCTGCTTGTGGATTTGAAGAGGGTAAAGGGTTGACAAAAAGACCTAAACTGAAGATGGAGATGAAGGCATTCTGCCAAAGCTGCCTTGCATGGGAGTTGGTACAATGGATGGAGCTCACCAGATGCAGTTCTCAGTCCAGCCAGGGCACTGTTTAATTTCATAACTGCAATTGAGCCAGTTGTATATTTCATAAATACAAACCCTGACTTTGTTTGCTGCCAGTATCTGCTTTTTTTATATTCCTTTTTTCTTGTTTATGTTTTTCCATTTATTCAAAGACAGCACCATAGAGCAAAAATTCCTTATTAACATCACTCACACAAACTCATTTTTCCACAAACATGATATTAAAGCAACAGAGCACAGACAAATAGGAATTCAATAGGGTGTAGATATACTCCCGCTTGTGTAAAACAAAGGTATGTTCATTGTTCTTTGAAATATGGAGGGTTTTTTTGTTTTGTTTTGATTTTCTGTTCAGAGATTATACAAGCATTTGTATAAGCAATACACCCACAGTGAATGCAATTTTCTGTTTCTGTCCATTGTCATATGCACAGCTTGGAAGTTAACTTTACTTCAGTTTAATTACACAAATGTATGTGAAAGTGAGCTCAAGAGGAGAAGGTGGAACATGAATAATATAAACCCATATGAAAATATGAATTAAAATTTGTGGGAAATTTATTTGCATTATTGGCTCAGCTCTGTTTAGCACAGAAGTCATTCCTGAATACCCCTAATCACTGTTTTGTGAAGATAATTATTTTTCTTACCAAAATAATACACTGCTTGATATCCTGTCATATTTCACACTTCATTTTGCATTTATTGAGGTAATAAATATGAGGCAAATTAGAAAAAAATCTAAGAAAAACTATGATTTGGGGTGGCAGGAAAGGTAATATTTTTCTGAAGAAAATTTATTACAAGAACTTGGGCAAATTCAGAGTTTGACTTTAGGCATCCTAGAGAGAACATTATCTGAAGGAGTCATCTGAAAGTACTTCTAAATGAAGTAGGACAAAGGCCTTTAGCTGGCTGTTATTCTGAAAGGTTTCCTGGGATGCGGAGAATGACAGGCTAGAAGTGTCTAAGAGAAGGGAATATAAGTTTGAAGTGTTCCCAAAAAACTTACTCCAATTCATGGGATGAAACTGAGTTTAGACAGGCTTAGGTACATTACTGAGAAAATCATCGCAACTATGTGAGGAAGTGTGAAGAAGACTCTCCCAGAGAAAGGATGGAAGTTTTATCATTTGGGTGCATAAACATAGATATAGAAAACATTGAAAATCTCTTAAATGAATGGAGAATAAACAGGGAGGCTAATGAAAAAAAAAATATATATATATATATATATATACATGTATATATATACATGTATATATATTCCTAAGGAAAAACATCTTTGCTTAGGGAGTTAGGCTGTCTGAAAGTGAACGTAGCATATCTGATTCCTGAATGGAAACAACTGCATGATCTCAAGAGGTCTCTGCCAGCCTAAAAATTCTGGGATTTGGGGACTTTAATCCTTCTCTGTGGACGTACATTTTACTTTGGAGATTCAGTAGGACACTTTGCTGTATCATGGAAAATAAGTTATGATCATTGAGTCACATGGAGAATTAAACACCAACATAAATCTCTACCTAACTGCTCTTGCATGAAAGAAGACTATAAATAGCCACTAGAGGATTAAAATAGGAACTTGGGTGAATCTTAAGCAAAAAGTGTTTTTTTTTTTGTTTGTTTTGTTTTGTTTTGTTTTTCTTTACAGAAGTTAAAATCACAGTAGCTCATTTTATTTTCCATCATTTCTATGGATACAAATGAAGCATGGGAAATTGGTCATTTAGAATTACTGTCTCTAAATACTTGAGCCACACTTTGGCATGACATTAGGGATAGTCTTTATAAAAGCTCTGAGTGCACCAGCAGGGTCTAATTGCCCTGACCAGCCTGTATCAACTTGCTTCTTCTGCCTTCCTGTGCAACCTTCTCTCTTCTACCTTCACAAAGTGTGGGATTTAGCTGCCTCTGTTACAGGTCTGTTTGACTACCTGGCACCTTGAAGCAGGCTCCTGTGAAAACAGCTAAGATGTGAGAGAGGTGAGAAGCCCCATTTGGGTCCCCCATCTGCGTACCCTTTGCCTTGAGTACTGCACTTTGGCTCATGCCCTGGCCTTTGGCCCCTGCCTGAGCTACGCTGTAGGTACGCCATGCCTGGCCAGGGACCTTGCCAGTCCTGCTTTTGCTTTGTTGACACAATTCCCTGAAGAGATGCTGGATCCCCGTGGGACAGTGCCCTTGTCAGGGAGGTCTCTGTCCTGCCTTGCTGTTAGCTCACCTTCCCTTGTGGGCCAGCCCTCTTGCTGCTCCCTTGTTGGTCTTGCGATGAACACAACAAAAGCAAAAGAAATCTAGGAATTAGACGTATGTCTTTGTTAAATTGTGCATTTCCAGAAGAGTTAAGTATCATTACAGGTAATGTTAGTTAATGCTGAGTTATTCCAAAGTCTGGTATTTTGATTCCAAAATTTTTGGCCAAAAATTTTGAAAGAAGTGAGATTCCTTCTTCCATTCATTTTCTATACTGTAACATGTACTCTTACTAGCTAAACAGATGGTATTTTATATTTTCAGAGGTTCTAGTTGAAGGCTAAAATTACTCTTGTTCATGGAAAGTAAGTAAGCACTTTGAAGTCCATAGAATCACAAAGGAATCCTATAAATGGAGTGTATGGTATAATCACAGCCATTAAATAACTATGTAGAAAGTTCACAGATTCATCTACTTTTTCAGGAAACCTAAAGTCATTCCTTCTTAATTTGATTAACTGTTTAAATTATGTATTAGACAAAGAGATTTTATTGGTTTTGATGTATTTTAACTGCAAGGGTTTGAGGTAATTAGAAGGTTTTGTTGAACAGCACCATAAAAATTAAACGCATTCTTATTAAACTGTTACCTCCAGTGCTATCTACTGAAAGCTTGATAGGGATATTTTCATGAATCTCCCTGTAGGCTTCCAATTGACAATGAATCACAGTGCTATTTCCCTAGCTAAAAGATTCCTGCAAACTTCCACTGTTTGGCAATAGATTTTATTGTGGTTATCGCATCCATCTGAAGATAGCACCAGCTTTAGATAATTACAATACTTTGTTGTACTATATCTTTCACACTGTTCCTAGTGTTTCTCCCTCACTAATCAGTTCTGGAGTTTAATTATCGTGAGAGCTTTATTTACTGTAAAATAAGTCCTGCTGCCTTGTCAGGAAGGCAAAGTTTGCTTTCTTCCAAGGAAATATCCATGACATCTATCTACCACACACCTTACGGTTCTTTACAGGTAAATCCTGTCAATATGTATATATGTCTCTTGCCTTTTCTGTCTCTGCAGCTACTTGTGTTTGCTGTCTTTAAAGCCTTTGGTCTGTTCTCCATTTTTCTCTCATTGGTTCTTCCTTTGTAAATGACCACAAGAGCTGGGAAAAATGCAGTACACTTGGTGGTCCATTTTGTTTCAAATCAGCATTTGAAAGAAAAGTTCTTCCACAAGGTCTTGCCTGCTTATCATTGTAATGCAAACAATGGAGCAAAAGCACAGTTTCTTGGCAGCCGTTGGCTATATAAACCATACACAAACTGTAATCATAACTAAAGTTACACATTTGCTAAAGAGCGTAGCTTGTATATTTTGTGTTCTTAATTGCCCACAATTAAGATAGCAAATGTGAACGCTTTTGTGATAGTAGAAAAAGACAAATGAAGAAAATACTGTATGTAATTGTCTGCTCTGTCCCTGGACAGAGTTTTAATCAGATTGGTCCCATAGAGAAAGTATATCCTTATATGCAAATGCATACTATCTGCTTTCCTACAGTCACCTGCTGAGAAAGAGTTAATTTGTCCTCAGACAGCTCTCTTGGAGCAAAGGAAGAAGGCATCTTGATGCACCTCCTACATGGTAAGCAATGCACCATGTAAATAAATAAATCCCAAACAGTGTGCTGTAGTCCATTTGACTAATAAAACCACAATCAGCTAATGACAAGGGAAATAGACCTACCAGAAAACAAGCTGATCCAATTTTTCTGGATGTAAGACTAATTAGATAACAAGGTCTCTCAAGCCTGGTAAATCATAGCACAGCCTGGAATTCTTATTGGTGGCCACAGGGTAACTGTATAATGATTCATTAAATTGTAATGTTTTCAGATCTAATAATTCCTCCCAATCTGTTCTCCTCTCCCCTCTGCTGTGTATAAGCATCCTGTTACCATGTCTCTTCTGAAGAGTGAGACTCTAGATATTAGCATATGAAAGTGCACTGGGATTGATTCTACCTGTTGCAGGGAAATGAAACCACTTTATTAAAAGAAGGGATTTATGAATTTGGCCAAGCATAGCTGCTTTGCTGCACATATCTGACACAGAGGTGATCACCCTCCCCACCCTGCTTCCTTTGCTTCAGTGCAAGATGGATGGAAACGATATAGAAAAGGATGTGATAATCTCTCAGATAAAAGGAAAAAAGTTTCCAGAGGACCACTGAAAAATGAAATTTGTACCTATGAAGATTCACTCTGCGACTTGTTCCTTCCAATAGTACCAGTAGACAGTCAATGAGTTTTACTTTTTATATTAAGAAACATTGCAGTACAGCAAGTCTTCAATTATGTTTGCTAGAATAGACAGATATTTTGATACACTTTAGAGAAGCTGTATGGCCTTAGAATCCTCCATAATTTTTGTTCTGAATCTTTTTGAAATATGTTAAGTAAACAAAACACTGAAAATTATCCGTACATAGGAAGTCTGATCCCCATGTTTTCAGACTAAATCTGCATCTGCATTCATCCTCAAATATTCATACAGGTAGTGCAATAGGAACACTCACAGTGTTGCACAAGCAATATTTAGATCAGATTTAGGATTTCAGATTCAAAAAATTAAATTGAAGGAGGATTATTATAGACATAGTTTCAGAAATACAGAAACTGAAACAAAGAGGGGTGTGATCATCTATTCAGGGATTAAAAGCAGAATTCAGGTTTCTTGAGCAGACCTAGTTGAATAGTTGTCTGCCCTGCAAGAAAATTTTACTTCTAGGAAGGAAGGAAGGAAGGAAGGAAGGAAGGAAGGAAGGAAGGAAGGAAGGAAGGAAGGAAGGAAGGAAGGAAGAAAGGAAGAAAGGAAGAAAGGAAGAAAGGAAGAAAGGAAGAAAGAGGAAATTATTAGGATTTCCAACTATGAAGAAATAAATTTTAAAGCAGAATTATAGAAATATTTCACTAGAAGCTATGCTTAAAAAAAAAAAAAAAAAAACAAAAACAAGAACCAGAAAGAAGCGATGTGGGAAGTCAAAATCCTGTCTCTAATCTCAACTATAGCTCCTAAGGCTTCTAATTTTGAAGCTCCTTCCCCATCCCTAATGGTAAGCAAAAGGAGTAAAAGCTCTGCCTGCAAGAAGCCCTGAGATAGTAGTTGGGTGTCAGATGAGATGGAATATATGAAAATCTTGAGGTCTCCATATCCAGAGTAAAGCCTATCCCAAAATACAGATCACATCCTAAATGCAGAAAACCTAATAAAAACCTAATAACCTGCAAAGCCTCATCTCAGGCTGACCTCTGACCAATTTTAGTTGCTTTCCCAAAGGCTTTGGACTCTTGACACACACCTAGAGCTCAAGTTTCCCAGATGAACATGAGCCACAAAAACTAGAATACCATCTGCAATGTAGTAACCAGACTTCCATGCAAATTTTCAGGAATTTTATTCTTGTTGTTTTTGATGAACATTTCTTCATTTCTATAAATCAAAATTTCTGGTTAAAACATATTCTGTCAGAGTGGAACTATCTTTGCTCTTGACTCCTTGTTCTTTAGATATCATGACATTGCTTATGCAGTCTCAGAAGTTAATCTTAAGTGCTTGGTTGTTTTGGAATACACACATCATTTGTATAGACAGTCTAAATATATTATCATTCAAACTGGAAAAATCTCCAATATATGGGAAAAAAGTCTTGATTAAAATAAAAATTTAACATCTTGAAGATGAAAAAGTGTTAATCACTTGAGAGAAAATTATTGCATAGTAAATATCCCTGGACATTAATGCAATAGGATTTCTTGTCCTTCTATATTTCTGCAGAAATTCACGGACTGTCCTTCATACATAAATTATATGAGTCAAAGATTGGTTCTATTTTCTTCAGTTGTACTTGAGTATTTCTGAGTGCCGTGTTTTAATCTTAAAAAAAAAAAGCATGAACATTTTTACCTATGTTGGTAGTCACCTTTAACTACAATATTACCATAGCAGGTTCTCAGTGCAGTAATCTGTGGCATCAGGAGCTATACCACAGACTGAGATGAAATTTTTATTACTGAAATATCAACTACATGTATCTGGCCCTTAATTTTCAAGAAGGAGCTGTGTTGTTTTCAGACATGAGGTAGGCAGCCTCTAGGTGAGAGAACATGTTTCAAAATTGAAGTCAAACTACATGAAGTGATATTATCATCTAAAAAGAAGGGCTCACGTGAATTAGAAGTTAAACCTGTACTGAATATAAGTCAGAGAGTAGAGGACAGAACTAAACATGTTCAGGCCTCTTGTGATCTTGACAGCCTCATGCCATATTTGACATTTTACTCAACAGTTTGTATAGTTTGTTTTTGATTTAAAATAAATAAATAAATAAATGTATCCTTAACAAGGCTTTTTAACTTCTGATACTACCTGCAGCAGTATGTTGGTCTTGTGCATGTGTAAAACTCCGGAACAGAACCACTGCTTCCTGTCAGCTGCTATTTCAAATCTCCTGTGCAGGACTACACAATTCAGAAGGGCTTACTATCATTTTTATGCATTAAAGAACATTAGAGAAAGCTATTGAAAGCTTTCTAGATTATGATAATTGTCTGCAGTCTCTGGCTACAGCTGAGGAATGGCATGAAATGTGTGCATCATGCCATTTAGATTTGAATCCCTTTAGTCTTTTAAAAATATTCACCCATTAAGGGTGAGAAACAGAGAGATGCAAAGACCAAGATCTTTTAAAAGTTACCAGGAGATAAGAAACTGGACTCAGTGGAATAAAACCATCTGCTCACATCTTATGTTCATACCTTATTTAACAAAGTTATTTAAAAATTTTTAAGAAAGAAAATTCAGTCTTTTGTCATGTCGGTAAAATTAGGTGCCTGTATTTCTGAATTTAGTACTGGTCTTAAAACACCTTTCCTGTAAAGATAATCTCTGAAATGGATCCTTAAGTATCTTAATTCTTACCCCTTGATAAGATTGATTTTTGATAATTGATTAATAATAGCTATAAGGTCTAGAAGTGTTGTAGTTCATTGTGCTATATTTTGTGCTAAACCATTTGATAAATTTATCGGATCTCATATTCATTGCTGTCCCTTTTTTCATGCTTTGATTATAATTTTGTTTTAAAAGAACTTCTTACTTCTGTTAGTTTTCTATGAATTCTGAAAGAGAACACAAACAAACAGGACTTCAGGGAAGTTCAGGCCCTCTGCTAAACTCTGAGGCTTACAGCCATTCTCTCTCTCTGTCTACCTCCTTTTCTTCTTTGACATTGCAACACTGTGATCACACTAAGTGTAACAGAAAAACAGTGATGTGGAGAATAGTATTGGCAAGGCCATGGCCCATCTTGAAGGGTATTATGTAAGCAGCACACTAAGTAAGTCTCCGGAAATTGAAAGAGCATTGTTTAAAGACCTGTCTTTAAAATCAGGAGAGTGAGCAAGCTCTTTTTGTTTTTAAGCAAATACTATGTTTTCCTTTTAAACAATTACAACTCTCATATATATAGTTGACTGAAATCCCCAGAACCAAAACAGTAAGTGCTACCAAATAAATATAATAAAATGGCAGAGTTGAGAGTATAAAAATTATTTTGAGCAGGAAATCTCTGCTGTGGTTTTACATGGAATATTATGGAGTTGACAGAGGAGTCTTTAATTTTATCTTTTTTTTTTTTTTTCTTTTTTTTCTTTTTTCTGTGAACTAGTGATTTTTTCACTGAAAAAACTCCTGTCACCAATAGTTTTGTAGATGGGAAATATAACTGTTAATACTTTACTTTTCATTCATAGTACAATGGAATGGTGCCTGAAGTTGATAATGCAGTAAATGACATAATCAAAAATATTTTTCTCTTCATCTGCCACTTTTCCAGCTTTAACAGTAGTAGTGTTTTTTGTTTGTTTGTTTGTTTGTTTTTGTTTTGTTTTGTTTTTGTTTTGTTTTCTTTTTATGTTAACCAAAAGGCTTTCTTTACTATGATGATGTTAGGGAACTGATTCAGAATGCTTGTATCCAAACTCAAGTCCTTTGTCTTACCTGGCCTTTGTGTTACCTGGCCCACAGTGGTCTTAGATGAAAACTTCTATGCTGAATGTAAAGGAAGAAAGGCCTTGGCTTCCTGCTCTGTATGCCAGTGCCTAAGCTAATGGATGACACATATATCTTCCTCTTTTTGGTAAATAAAACTAAGACTTTGGTTCTGATTAGATTTGTTTGCGTAATCCAGATTTTTGAAAACATTCTCAAAAGATTTATTTTAGTTCCACTGTGGGAATGAAGAAATTAAAATTTAAGACATTGTCATAAAATAGAATTCAGCTGTGTTTATAAGATGTTTATTTCACCTCTTTGCATCCTTCATTAGTCATTCTTCACAGAAGGACTAAGACAATGAGTCACTATTCATATGGGACTTTGGAAGGTGTATAAATGTTACCTTTTATGGGAATAAAAAGAGTTTCTGAGTCCAGTTAGAAATGAATGCACTATTGTAATGAAAAAGACTTCAGTAGTGGGGGCATAATAACTGCAACTCTGAAGCAAATTTATCATTATGAAAAAATGCACCCACTCTTCCCAATAATTCTCTTTCATTAAGGCAATCTCTGGCATAATGCTGTTTTACCTTGGCAAATCTACCTATGTTTCCCACCTTCACAAATCTTGTTCCCCCAAGACAGCTCTGTAATGAGAGTGAAGTGTTTTTATTATTGCTTTTGTTAATCATGCTGCCTGCATCCTGCAAAGTGCTTCTTATTCTAAACTGTGCCAGAATTATTAGGGAATTAATCAATACTTGTTACCAATCATGATCAGAGCTGTTAATCACAGTTGTAATTACCAATTGATTAATTAACGTAGCCCTGTTCAAAAGACAAGAGTCATTAAATTTCCAGTACACATAACTTTAAATTCAGGCCAATATCTACAAAGTTCTACAATTATTTTTCAACTCCCATAATTTATTGCATACTGTGTTTTATTATTAACTTCTATTTATTGTATTTTTTTCCAGTAACCCAAACTGGATTCCTAATCTATACATAGCTCTACAATGCATGCCTACTCTAACTATAGTAATTCATTACAATTCCTAATAATAAATGATGATGAGGTCAATGAAAACCCGACTGTACACGTTTAGGGACCTTGCCTCAAGTTATCCTTTCAGTATGATAAATGCCCTAGCCAAAGAACAACATTTGGGTGTATTCCAGAGGGCTGATATACCAAAGTTATTTACTTCCTTCTGCTAGCAGATGCAATTTATATTAGCTTAATGGCATTTCATTCTATTAAGTTAGGTAGTGGCTTATTTTTACTGGACAGTGCGTACTATCCAGCTGCTAATTCATTGACCTTTTTCCCCTATTGTTACAAGTAAAAGAATTTGAATCCATTGCTTGACATTTTAACAAAGGAAAAGGAGCCAAGCTACCAGTTACAAGTAAGACACTTTTTTTTTTTTTTTTTCACATTATTACTTATTAGATTTCTAAAAGAAAAATCACCAACCTGCCTTCTGCTCTCAATACTCCATTCAAATTGCTTGTACTAAAATTCAAAGGTCAATCATAAGGCCTTGTTTCATCTGCCTCCATTTTGACACATATTACTACTACACCTTACTTTTTTTTTTTCTCCTTTAAAGCTAATTTTGGTGGTGTCGCGTTGCCTTTGTTAAGAGAAAGCACATCATAACACAACTTCTGTCAGACAATCACTTTCTTATTCCATCTTTCTCCTGACTTGTGAAAGAGGCAATGCAACCAGCAGACTACTACAGCCTTTGTGTGAGCTCAATCACTGTCGGAAGCAAAGTCAAGGCTTCAGTAAGGCACCAGCCCCTATCAGTCTGGATTTCTTTTATACTCTGGAAAGTTCATGGGGGACCTATTATGTTCATATATAATCATAGAGTTTCTCCTTACAATCTGGAATTTGGTTTTCATGGCACCATCTGAATTAAATTTTGTTTCTTCAGTCCCTCACTGCTTTAGTGTTCAACTTTGAATAGGCCCTCTAAGGTCTAATATTGTAGGTTCTTATTCAAGAGATTAGTCCTATAATTCTCTGCAGCTACTTGTATGAGAAATGGGTTAATGTCAGCAAAACACAAATTATCTGTATTGAGTGCCTCAGAATAGTTCATTATAACTAAAATCTGTATCCAGCTGCTGCAGCCCATGTGGAGCTCCTGCCGTAGGACAGTCAGTAGGCCTCTGGGTTTCCTTCTCCTACCTGTGAAACTTTGGTCCCATTGCCAAACACCAGTTCACATCTCCAGACCACACCTCTTCGGCACAGAGGTTTTTTATGACTAGAATATGCCTCAGTCAGGGCTGAGCCCAATTTCCCTGGGAGCTTCTCTAAGGCTCTCTGAGGCTTTGGGGCCAGTACCTGAATGGAGGAATGGTTAAGTGAAATAGGACACGTGGATGTTGGGCAGTTAAGAGGCAATGGGCTAGTAAAGTACCGTACTCAACTCACATGAGTCTGGCACATACACAGCTGGCTGAGAGCCAATCAGGCTCAAGGACACGATGCCCTTGAGCGATGGGGAAAGTCCCTAAGGCGGGATGGTGGCTAAAAGAAGGAGGAACTACCTGAAAAGAGCGGGAAATGTTAGCCAATCCTGAGCTTAGTTTTTGCAATATGTATGAGTTGTTTATGTTCGAACTAGATAAAAGGCGACTGAGCTATCCATTAAAGTTGAAGTTCATTGTTCACTCATATTGAGCGTCTGTGTCTTCCTTCCGTCGACAACATACCTGACTGTGGATCCCACCTGTGAGCCAGCCCTGTTGGCCTGAGCTTGGGCCTGCCCGGTCACTGCAGATTTGTCAGTCTATCAGGGCTGTCTAAGCCCAGCTACCTGGGACTGCTCTGCCCGTGGTGACGTGGCAGGGAGGGAGTGCTCCATGGGGTGATGGCACAGCCCTGCCTGCCCAGTGCCACCCACCTCTTGCCCCTTGCCTCATACCAGGGCCCTCTGCCCCTGCCACTCCCCAGCAGCGCAAGTGTCCTCATTTTTATTGTCTTCTTACACATGCCAGCCTTCATTTGAGACAGTGCATAACCTAGGCAGCTGTAAGAATACTAAACGACCTCACTCATTTCTCTCATAACCTACCTTTGTCTTCGGATTTCGGAATACAACCTTTTTTTTTTTGGCAGGTTGAGTTCACCCTGCTGCTTTTCTGCTAATGACAACTCTCCACTCTGCAACGACATTTTCTTTCTCCTATTTCCTCTCCCCATCCTGCTCTCTCCTTTATAATAACCAGTTCCTGTCTGACATCTGATGCAATCACTGTTCTTTTACCTGATTACCATCTCCTGATAATGTTTAGTAAGGGGAAACTGGTATGCCAATGGCTATGATCATCTCTTTCTGAAAGAACACAGTATTTGAATTACCATCATCAGTTGTACAGCTCATATTTTATTATCCCCATGCAAAGTTCAAGGAATTTTGCTATCAGTTCCTATGACTTTTCAATGTAAGAAAATAATATTGGTGAAAATTAGCCCAGTATTTAAAATAGTGTGTTGTACTGCCAATCCTGCCTGGTACTCAAATGGAAATAACACTCAGCACATACACATATCTGCCTGTCCTAGTCACTCTGAGAAATCAAAACAGTCTCAACTAATAATTATGTCCAAAATATTTTGATGGAATATATTGCTTTAACAAATTTTAAAATCTATTACATAGAACCAGAGAAAGACTTATTTCACTGATTACTTCAGGTACTCTACATTTTTCATATGCTAAATACTGTTTCACTGTCCAATGAACACCAATTTGAAATAAATTATCCTTATACATATTAGTAATACTTTGGTATTTTACCCTAGTTAGAATACTCAAGTATTTTATGGTGATTTAAAGATATTTACCTGTACCTAGACTTTATATTTCCATATGCATCTCTTCATATAAAGATATATTCCCACAAACTGAGAAAGTATACCGTGATTTCAAAGTTAGAGAATTTTTTATTTTTGTTTTTCCAGATGTATGTACATAATCATACAGCATGTTTTCCTCTTAACTTTTCAACTGGATAAAGCATGGCACAAAAAGTACAAATCATTGAAAATGTAATGACTGAATCACTAGAATTTCTAGATATACATTACATGCATATTAAAAGCAAATACCCTTAGCATGGATAATGGGATCTTACAAAGAATACCCAAGGCATTAGGGACTATTAACCAAGAGCTCAGCAGCTCTGCAAGATCTCTGTAAGGTGAGTTCTGAAGCTGGGCTATGTCTGTTCTGCTCATTGGATCTCTGTTTCTGCCACTGCTGCCCATCCTAAGTGCTGTCATTACAGTTTGCAACTTGCTAAGCCATGCAAATTTCAGTGCTCCTGGGAGCAGAATAATAAAGGTTATGCATTGTTAAGAGCATTGCTGATTCAACTCCCATTTCCCTCAGTAAAATTTTATACTGGATGTTCATTCAGCCTCACAGGGACAAATAAAAGGGGATGTTTTCAAACACTATCCATCTAAAGGATGAGGTGTCATTGTCTCTTGGCAAGTGACTTCTTCAATGGCAGAGTAGTTTGATTTGCAACAGTTATAAAACAGCTATTTCTGACCCTAGAGCATAGCAGAGTTAATTATAGTAGTAAGCAGTTTGGAGCAACTAATATTATGATGCTTTAGTTGGCATAAGAAAGAAGAGATTTGTCAAAATATACTAACCCAGCTTCCCCAAATCCTACTTTATTTTCAGATTCAACAGGAAAATTCTTCTTGTTTTGTAATGATAGGGATAAAAATGTAATAAAGGGAAGGTGTGTCTCATTTTGTCTGTATATACTTGTCCTGGAGGCCATATTTTGGTTCCAAAGAGCATTAGCTAACAGGCCAAACATGGTGTGCAGTCTTTCAGATAAAGAACACGTTTTTGTTATTTTCACAAGAACTGCAAGTCACAGAATGACAGCCTTCTGGCAAGGCTAGAGAAGACTTTCAAGGCTAACTGTGTATTGAATTAACCTCCCTGCTTCTCTTACCTGCTGCTCACTTTATCTTTTGTTATCAGTAAACAGAGATATTAGTGACTTAAGACAGCTTTTTTCTTTCTCCAGTTGGCAGCCCTCTTGAATTGTTAAATAAAAAATGAAATGTCATTGATAAGAATACATGATTCATGTTTGTATGCTTTATGATTGAACATCAGAGAACATTTAATACTGAAGTGCAAAGCAGAACAATAGATATTAGATTCTTGAAAAATTTTCAGCAACTTAGATTCTTGAAAAATTTTCAGCAACTCACTTTCTCCATCCCCGACTGTATTTAATGGTTCCCATGGTGGTTGCTACCTACAAGTTGACCTAAGCTCATCTTGGGGGTTACACTTCATCACATTCTGCATACAAAACTGAAATATCTGAGCTTTAGCAAGGGTTTTCTCTACTGCCCTCTCTATTTAAAATACTCAGTGTGACATTAAGACTGGGTTCAGATGGATCATTATTTATTGTCTACATCTCAACTTGGTACCCATATGATGGCTAAGTAAAGAAAAAAGGATACAGAAAATTGAAATGAACTTTTGTTTCTATCAAGTCACAAATGTAAAACTAGTTGGCTGAAAGATGGAGAGGATAAGACAGCTCCTGTTTGCTTTGTTACTGCTTAAATTAACTTTTTGTTCTCTCTGCATGTTAACTACCCTTCCCTCCTCTCTGTTTTGCCACAAGTCTAGAAGCAATATGCCTCTGGACTGCATCACGTACCCCTCACAGTAGTATATGGTGTATTATACTGCTTCTAAGAAGCAGTGACAATTACTGCGTATACAGCTTCAAGAGAGCTCAAGACACCATGCAATTTTTGCTAGTGAATAAAACATCAAAAACTTCAGTTTATGAACCAAGCCTCTCTATTGGTCTTGGCTGATGTCTGCCTAGTGGAGTAAGAGTTATGGGAGGGAAAAATAATCTTCCTCGTTTTCCTGCTTAAGGGATATTTTGTTCCAGAGCAAGGGAATGTCAATAAAAAAGAAAGCTATTTTTACCACAGTCATATACCAGAGCATGGCACTTTATGTTTTGTTAATTTGTATGACTGAGTTTTGACAGGGCTCTTCAGCTCTATTTTATGAATAAGATGGACAATATCACATATTTCATCCAGATTCTAAATTCTTGTCTACAGTTAGCAGAACAAAATTGCCATCATTGATAGATGAAAACGAGGGCAGAATCTTTGCCTCCATTTGAGAACACAGAGTCTAACCAATGAATCAATGGATGTCCAGATTTAATGTAGGTCTGAGCATTTTTCTTTCACATCGATTCCAAGTAATTAGTAGTGTCTCTAAAAATGAAGCACAAGGTCTCCTCTCTAGCAGCTGAACTGTTAAAGTCAGCAACTATTTTGATAAACTTTGGCACTGATGACTTTCTCAGGCTGTCATCAATCCATTAGATATCCTTATGCATATTTAAAAGTTCCATTTACCTTTTCGTACACTATATTTTTTAGTATTCTCTATCAGTATAAATAGGAGGATGTGAAGAGAAAAAAGTGTTTTAGAACTAATGCTTCAGAAACTATCAGAGGAGACTTATGTCAATTTTTAAATCAGAAGGGTTGAGAAAGATTTTTATGCAAGAATCTCCAATTTTAGAACATGTGGTTTGTCTGCCTCTGCAGTAAGAAGACTCTTTTTTAATGGTCTGCTGCAGTATCACAAAGTAAATGTAAAGGTCTGTAAAAATAAAAATGGTTAAACTTGAAGTATAAAAATATAGTGGTTAAACTCGTAATAAATACTGGAATACCTATTTAATATAATTATACTCTGGCAGCTGCTGTAATATCTGTACTGACAGAGCTTGGGGTCATTGAGGATGCTCTTGATATTCACAATATAGTAATTTATCTCACAGAAATAAAAATGTTACTAGCTTGAACTGCTAAGAAAAAAAAAAAAAAAAAAAAAAAAAAAAAGCCAAACCACTCCCATAAAACTTCCACAAGGATTAAATCTAGGCCAGGTAAGGAAACCAAAACAAAATTCTGCATTTCTTACTGTCTTCCCTACTTAGTAGGGTTTACATACAAGTTCAGACCTCCTTAGGAACCTTCCTACTGCAGGCTCCCTTAAGTATGGCATGAGGTTTCAGCAGATGCACACTTTCTCAGTCTGATGGTAAAAACTAAAAATTTCCAAGCCACAGGTATTGAAGATGGAGCACTGTGTGTGGCTTGGTATACTGCCCCTACCATTCTCCAAAAAGAGTTTCCATCACATAGCTCTGTACAACTGATTTCTGACAGAAGACACCTGAGCAGAAAGGACAGATATTCTGTATGGGCTTTAATGTACTGAAAGTATAAACAAAAATAAACAAACAAAAATTTGCAGTGGAATGTCTGTGACCAACTTATCAAGCTATTCTGAGTGTTTATGTAACTTTCCTATACAAACAAACAAAAAATCCTTTCTTCATGGCATGTAAAGGAATAAAGGTTGGAATTATTTGCACAAGGTGTACTTGCTTCTGAGCAGCTTCTGCTCTCTCCTCTGTACACACACTGCCACACCAAGGCAAGGCTAACTAATAATGCTTTTGAGAGAGAGGGAGCAGACTTTTCCAACTTGCTGAAAAGGAAAGCTTTCCATAAAAAACTGACAAGTACAGTACTCTTAAGATAGACCCAGTTGGTGCCTTAAGTCTTGTAATAGCTAACAAAGCAGACTGTTGCAAATGTGTAAAGGACCTAGCATTACTAAATGAAACTGAAAAAGCCAGTGACCTATGTACTTCCATGCATGAAATAGCTGTCAAGACCTTGTATTTCTTAGAAATTTTCCCAGCTATTCCATGAAGCTCCCTATGGAAGAACTAAGTCCTGTATATGCCACAGAGATTCTATTTGCTGCAATGAGAGAGGAAGCAAAGTAGAATCTGGGAAACAAATATATTCCTAAAAAGATTTATTCTAAATTCTCGAGACACTGGAAAGCTAATTTCTTCAACACAGACAATCAAAACTTCTTAGTATCAAGTTAAATCTGAACTCTATCAAGAAATAACAAACTTCTGTGAGGACTCAATATCTGCTAGTGAAAATGAATTATTGACAATATATCCCTGTATCAGTGTGGAAAAAGGATTATAGATCCAATATTTAATCACCGTTGGCTGGGACAAGATTTTCCTGTAACTTCATGCAGCCGTACTGACAAGACAAAAATGAACCTGCTAAATTTGTTTACATGATTTTAAACCAGGTAACAACTTCCATTCCCTGTGGTCTTGGTTGTGCCTTCTGTAAGAGTTGGCCACAGAAAATGAAGAAACCTCAGCAGGAGAATATATTATACATAAAGAAATAAATCGGAGTAAGGGAAAAAATGGAAGTCTCTCATACTTCACACTTTTTCTGCAGTACAATTGACTTGCAGTCAATGGAGGAAACTAAGGAAATTATAACCTCTCTCACCTGTATTTCCCAGGATTAGCTGGTCATTTGAGGCCTTTATCGTTTACCATTTTTCTCATGACAGGTTCATGAAATTTCCTGAGTAATGCTGAGTAATGCTGTCTCTACTGTACGCTTCCTAAAACAGCCTATGTTGTTCAGTTGAGCTACATTTTGCTATTCTTTGGGTACTCTGGGGAAATGTATTGGGATGACAAACACTCTACAAATGCTCTAGTGCATGATGACACCTCCAAGACAGGAATGACTTGATTTCAGCCATGGAACTTGAAATGATCCTTTTCTCATGACAGATGAAAATAAAGACAGAAACAGAATTTAAAACAACAACAACAACAACAACAACAACATAGACAGCATATTACAAGATTTTAAGTAAACAGTATATTGTTTTATCAGGCCATGGATACTAGATACTAGAAAGGGGGAAAAAAGCCATATTTAACCTTCTTCAAACTGAAGTATAAAATGCCTCTTCCTCTTTCTCTGTATCCAGTTGACTAGCTATTGATACAAATATAGACTGCAGAACCTGTCCTTGGGAAAGAAGTGTTAGCTGTACAAGCATGGCAGCTCATGATCCTCCACCTTGGTTTTAGATTTGCTGACTGGGTCTTTCAAAATCAGCATTGATTATGAATACGGTATGACTGACTCCCGAACTTGATTTTGAGGCATCTTGTGACATTGCTTCACTGGAGAGTTGTAAGAATCCTCATGTCTCTAAATGCTGCCCAGCCAAGTCCTATAGTCTGGCTTCCTAGAGAAGCCCAACATTCCTGCAACTTGGTTGTGATGTGAACATGTTTTCCTGAGCTTTTCTGTAAATTGCTGCCCAGGATGTCCCCTGACAAATTGCTATTCTGTACAAAGAAAATAGCAGTCCCTGATAACAAGCAACAAACTGTCAATGCTTCTTTTGTTATTCACTGTTGCACCATTAATCACAATGAAAATTCCTCTGACATTGTTCAAGATCAGTAACGAATGTTTACTTCTATAGGAGAAAGCTTGGTGACACTACTAGAACACAATGTGTATTTTTTTAAGGCTCTCCACCGTAATACATCTCAGATGTAGTCTGCCTATTTAGGGAGAGAGTTAGTGCTGAAAATCTTAGGGTAAACACTATGCCCATTAGCTTTGAAAAATCATTAATATCCAATTTTCAAAAGCACTCTTTCATTCTTGTTTGTCCAACAAAAAGTAAAATTCAAGACAAATGATCAGAAGCACCCGACAATCATAGCTGCTAAACATTTTTCTCTACTAATCTCAGCCTGATATCTCAGTTTGCTCACCTGTAAAACAGACACAATGAGTTAGCAAGTGTACTGGAGTCAATGGGATTACTGCACTATCTGAATTATAATGGGTTTGCTGTCTGACAGCATTTTTCATTAATATCTAGACTATCTGAAAGCCAGTCAGGCTGGGCAAGTCACTTAGGGCATATTCTATGTCTTTACATATCTCTTTCTCTTTCTATTTGCATGCACATATACTTAGCAGTTAGATCCTCTGCTGCTTAAAGAAAATGAAGGTACATGGCTCCCTACAATTCCATATTAGTGAATAAAAAAGAGATAACTGAATGATAAAGTAGCAACAGTAATTGTTCAAATTATTTATTACTACTATAAGTCTTTCATTTATCTTTATGTATAGGACTGTCAGCTTTTTTCCCCTCGCTAGAAGGAAAGAAAAAGCAAGACTTGGTGCTTGCTCTTCCAAAGAACTGTGCAAAGATTAACTAAAAGCAGATGGAAAATAATGATAGAAGGAAAAGGCCACATAAAATCAA
Source organism: Aythya fuligula (assembly GCF_009819795.1). Classification (NCBI taxonomy): domain Eukaryota; kingdom Metazoa; phylum Chordata; class Aves; order Anseriformes; family Anatidae; genus Aythya; species Aythya fuligula. The sequence goes on from NC_045563.1 coordinate 51,339,356, forward strand.
GATTTAATGCAGCTTTAAATATAGCTTGCTCCTAAGAAAGTATAAGATTAGAAAGGAATTTGCACTAAGGCCCTCAATATGTTATCATTTATTGCCCTTCAGTGGGAGTGTAAATGTATATGACAAATACCACTGTACTGATCTGGTAGTGTTATACTCTCCCTTTGCATTGGTGTGAAGTACCACCAAATTAGACAGTATTGAATCCAGTTTATTACAGATAAAGACAGCAGTCTTACAACTGTGGTGAGTGGAAAAGTTATTTCTAAGAGAAACTTTCTAGTGTCTAATGCCCCAAAACCCAGGATGAATCAGTACCAGGAAAAGTATTTGTACCTTATTTCCCTGTTGGTTTCTGAAGGTAACTCAAAGTCAAGCTATAGCTCAAGAGCTTGTAAGCACTGTTATTAAAAAACAAAGTCCAAAATTCAGGGAAAAAACACCGACAATTGAGCTTCACTGCTCTACTGCCCTTCTCCACACACAGGTCAGAGAACTATGAAAGCTGCAACAGCTGGCAGGAAGCACTGTCTCATGCAAAAGCGAGAGAGCTTGTGGCACCCCCTTAGTAATGATGGACTCATTATCATATTTCCCATGCATTCAATTTCTCCAACAATTTTTTTCCCTTTGAACAAAAGACAAGGTGGAATCAGCCCCTGACACATCTGGAGCATCCCTTCATCAATAAAACTATTTTAGTAACATGCCATAACTAATCTTCATATTCACTACTCCTGAATTTTGAAAATCTGGATCCAGATTAAGTCCAGCTGGCTGCTCAGGCCATCATCTGCTGAGAAAAAATGTCTGGAGACAGAAGTTTGGCTGTCAGCATGGCTCACTTTGTTATGCATTTAGCAACACTGTGAATAATTTGCAGCTTCACCTAACTTCTCAGTCCCAAGCAGATTCTCAGTGTACCCCCAGGGAAGCTGTTGAGATTGCTAATATTATAGCCTTGACAAAGACAAATAAGCCTCTTTCATTCACTGCTATTTTTGGCAATGAACTTTCATCTCCATCTTCCAACCTTCTGAATCATGCCTTCAAATATTTTGGTGAATATTTATTTTAAAAGTCAATGATTTCAGAGAATTTTGTTTCTGAGAGTCAGACAAGACAGTGCAGAGAATGTCACAAAACTGAGATTCAAGAATGGCTGTTTTCAGAAACTTGGCTGAAGATGGGTATTCTCTGTTCACGAGGAATCTGACACTGTTTAATGTGCTGTTTAAATAGCCTGACCTCAACAGAACAGTAAAGCCGAAGAGTCAGCAAACTCAGAGATGCACAAGGTTCAGTCAGGCAAATGCCTGGAGCACATCTTTTATTAAACAAGGAAAGGTAGAACCATTCTACCATGTTCTGACGGTTCAGATACATGCTACAAGTGTTACGAGGCCCATTGCAAATTACTATTTCCACGTTCATATCATCTCCTATTATCTCTGCTCAGTCACTGTGAGGCGGCCTAATCTATTCCTCACCACACAGACCATTTTATTCTAACTACTAAATAGCATTTCCCATTTGGGTTCTGATATCCAGCAACTGGCTCATTCACTTAAAGACAGATTTGCATACCTTACTAAAAACTGACATTTTGCAGCCAGGGAATTTAATTGCTCTCCCAGCCTGAAAGATTAACCCACTGGTTGCATGTATGTGTGTCTGCTTGTATGTACGTTTCGGTGTTACTTAAGGCAATTGTATGAGCAACAATCATTAACTGTTGCAGAGAATGGATGATCAGTTGTCATGATAATGATTTTAACACTTCTTATACTGCTGAAGTACTACTAAAATCAGTCTATGTGCTCTAAGTTGCAAAGCACTTACACAGTTGCTTAACATAAAGCAGTTAGTTTTTCAGTGGGACTGATCTATGGCTAACTTAGCTTTATGTTAGTGTTAGGGAGTTACTAGTTAGTGATGACTGACACTTCTTTCCTCTTATGAGGCTATGAGAATAAGGTGAGGACACCTAGAAAGTTGTCCAAAAATAAAAACAAAAAAAAATCTAAATATCATTTGCAATAATAAGGTTAACAGATATAAAGACCGACATGTTTCTTGTTACCATGCCTAATGGACACTGGAGCATATTGAAAATTTATTTTGAACTTGCTGTTAGTTGTTAATTAATTGGTCTTCATGCATAAACTCATTGACATCCAACTTTGCGTCTCATTTTCAAACATGTCTGCAACCTGTTATGGTTCTCCTAAATCAGCACATAACACACTGCATGTGTACACTTATAACAAGCTGTTAAAGTGATCATATGCAAATTGTGACTTCAGGTCAGAACTGATTTTTGTTATAAGTAATGGCCAGTTTTCCGTTTCAAAATTATGATTTCATGGAAAAGGGGGGCCACCACCAGTATTTCCAGCAAAACTTGCAAACTGGTCACCTCCCTATCAGGCAAAGCAAGCTATAACATTTATTTTGGGGTCAGTAGTCACAGTTCCTCAGAAGAATATTTCTATCTAAAATAAATCCCACATCTTCATCCCAATGGAGGGCTTCCAGTTAGATTAACACAGCAATTCAGATAGCTTAATGTTTTAGAAATAGGGCACATTTCAACATTATCAATTCAAAATATGTACATAAGCTTTTGTTTCACAAAAAAAATCTGATATTTTAACATTTTAGCTTGATATTTGAATTAAAATAAATGTGGAAATAAGAAATTTTCTCATGGGAGACATAGATTTTTTTTGTATTTTATTTCTTAGCTGTTAAAGATAAACATGAACTGCAGGGAACACTTAGAAATGTGCTTCAGCAATAACTTCTGTGCAGGCCAGAAAATAAGCACCTACTCCAATGTTGGGCATGCTCAGCCTATAACTCCTAGGTTATACGAGTTATATGAGGTTATAGGAGGTCAACTAGGTCTACTTACCTGGCTCTCCACCTGTTCTTGAATGTCATTCTTCTTGGGATGCCTTCTGGCAGCAGGCTTTAGGCTAGACAAATTATTCTGATGGTGACAGCTGGCTCCTGATTGCCTTTTTCATCATTCTCAGCTGTATTGATCATGTGTTACACACTTTCAAGTGCTCAGACAAGTCTCTGGGGAAAAAATGGTGGCCAAGAACAGGCCACTTGTCACTGCCAGAATCATGAATCCATGAGCAGTTCCTTATGCCTGTGCTCCAAATTGCCTGTGGGACAAAGAACAGGCAGAAGTGCAACCCTGAAAACCCCTCCTGTTGGAGGAAGACACTAGCCATCCACTTTCCTTGGACACTATCATAGTAATTTGTGCTCCAGCCTTATGTAGTGGATGTTCTTAAGCCTGATACTTTGGTTCATCCCAGTCCTCAGCAGACTTAACTTGAAAAATTTCATGCAAGATGAAACTTCATCAGCTAAAATTAATAAGAAGCAGAACACAGAAAGGTTAAAGCTTCATAAATGGCTATATAGTATTTTTCAGCAGGTAAGTCTGTTCCAAAGTAACTGGAAGCAAAAGGGATGCCTTTTACGAGTTTCTGCTATGAAAAGGCAGACATGCCACAAACATTCTAATCCTGTCCATTTGTACAAGAAGTTCAGTCAATTGTATTACAAACACAGTGTTGTTAAAATGTGTGTGTCTCACAGGTGGCACCTTGCTGCCACCTGAATGCATGCACCTGATGCATGCACCTTGCATGCATCCCTGAATCCAGGAGTGCAAACCTTTTTAAGCATGATATAAAGTCAGCAGATGTTGTAGTAAAACATCATCCAGTATCAGATGTCACTTAGGGCTGGAGACATGGAAATACTTCTCTCATATTCCAGCAGTGGTCTTCCTGGAAAAAAAATCTTGAAAGCAGGAAGTGATGAGATACAGCTTTTCACTTCTTTACATGCAGTCCTGCCTGGATGTTATTACAAGTATGGTAAATTCACCACCAGAGGCAATGAAGTAATCAATTTCAAGCTGCTATTTGGTCTTCCCAGTCAGATCTTATGTGCACAGAACTGTTTAGATTGAGAGATGTGTTTTTAATGACTGGTGTGGGCCTATAATTATGTTAACCAAAAAATGATTTTATTATAGTAACGGAGCAAACAAAAGCTGCTTCTTGTTTTTATGATTGAAACTTCTTTCAAGACTTTAATAGCAGGTCACCTCCCCAAGGGTGCACTGACTTTATTTTGATTTCTTTTTGTTTAGTGCAGAGTGAAAGTAATTTACTCACCCACGAAGCAAGAATTTTTGGAGCAAGTAATGTTCTACTTGTAGAGGGAAGCTGATTCACAGAAAGCAAGGATCCACCAAAATCTCCTCCAATTTGTACTGACTCTTAAAATATTTATCACTGAAGAAATTGAAGAATGCTTTCTTTTTAACCATATTTCAATCTTTCATCAGTTTTCTAACTTCACATGATTTGTGCTAATAATATCTCACAGATATTATCTCCCATGGTATTTTAACATCTACTTCCCTTACAAAGGATTTTGTAGAGGAAAATATGTAGAGGAATGTAGAAGAAAATCCCATACTTAGGGTCTTGTTTGTAAACTTAAACAGAAAAGAGAAGCAGAGTTGAAAAAAATTATAAAAATAAACAGTGATGACACTCAAATGGCTATGTTTAGGGCATCATAGTTAACAATTATTGGAAATGAAATACATGCCATTGCACAGGTCAGATTGATCAGACTGAAGCACATTGCATTGTCAGGATTATTTTCTGAGGCTTTAGTATGCAATCCAGAGGCCTTGACCTTTATTAACAAATGAAAGGAAGCATATTCCAGTAAAATATGAGACTGAATTATATATATATACATACACATATATAAAGCCTCTGTTCTAAAAAGAGGGAAAGGGAAGATTGATGAAGATAGAGATAAAATTATATTTGTCTTTAGGGATGAACTTCAGCTGAATTGGCTGTGTGAAGGAAAAAAAAAAAAAAAAAGAAAGAAAGAAAGAAAGAAAGAAAGAAAGAAAGAAAGAAAGAAAGAAAGAAAGAAAGAAAGAAAGAAAGAAAGAAAGAAAGAAAGAAAGAAAGAAAGAAAGAAAGAAAGAAAGAAAGAAAAGACCACTTTTTTTTTTCTCAAAATAATCTTCTTGTGGGAAGGATAGAATTATTTTTGAAAGCCATAAAGGAAGATACCCTTTTTGCAGTGCTACAGGAAAATTAGATCACAGTGGTCTTAAGATTACAGGATAGGGACAAAGCTGGCTTGCTTTACTGTAGAGCAGTGCAATGTCACAAGATGTTAATGTAGCATCATGACAGGCATCTCATTTTTGTTTGGCATGTGCTCTAATATGAATCACAGTATTCATGTTGGATTCCTCAGAGTTCAACATGACAGATTCAGACACTGATTCATGCTCTTATCTGAAAGCTTTACAACTGCAATTTCATGTCAGGTTGAGAAAGAAGAGGGCCTGAGGTTGGGCAAAAGTACAGAAGCCCCAGTCAAAACACTGCAAAAAGAAAAAGAAAAGAAAGAATAAACAATTGGAAAAAGGCAAACAGCATTCATGCCTCCCAGGGCTTGCAAAGATGAGTCAAGGACTTTTATTCTTCTCAAAACACTTGTCTTTCATTCCATGAAGAAAATCCAAGCAATCACAGGAAAAGTTATCACTGTAAAAATCACATCATAACACTTTTTTTTTTTTTACTAATATAAAAAATAAAATGTTGCATTTCCTTTGGTAAATGGAATGTTCACAAATAGTTTGAAATAGCTGGTTCAAGTAGAAATGAATAATTTTGCCTGGGTCATGATGTGACAGTAAATGTTTGTTGCATGCATACATAAAGGAATGATCAGAGACAGATTTTATAACATAGCAGAACAATTTATCTGCCTCATAGACTCATGAATATTTGAACTGAGATTTTGTGACTCAGAAAGCAGCCTGAAATCTCAATTTCCTGTCATTTTCTCCAGTAATAGTGAAGTTCTGATGCTTACTTTCATAAGGAAGTAAATCCAAGTGTTAAGAATTGTATCCTCATATGATAAATATATACATTTATGGGGCAGAAGAGATGCAACGGAGTCTGGACTTGAATTTTATCCTGAAGTCTTTGAGAAATGAACTTTTGGTATTGAAGGATGCAGAACTGTGAGGCAAGAGCTACAAATATGGAGTGCTCTGGTAGCTGCCATTTGCTCATTCTTGTACACTGTGAATACCTTAAACCACTCACCTCTTCCCTCAGCAAAAGTGGATGTGAAGGGGAGGAGAGAGAAAAAGGCAGGAAATGGATGGTATATACAACAGTGGCGATGAAAAGTGATCTAACATATGGATTACTTATCTGAACAAACTCTGCTCTGCTTTAAATAGTGTTTATTAATTTCCATGACAAATTAATTGTTGCAGTCCTCACCACAGTGATTTATAATCTATTCTGTATAAGAAATAAATTGTATCATACCAAAAATACAACCCATGAAATTCTAAATACCTCTGCATAAACACTGGATAGATAAGTGGTGTTTTGTTGTTGTTGTTTTTGTTTGTTGTTTGTTTTCCTCTACTGCTGGTAGCTTTTCTATATAGACCAAGATCTCAACTCTGAGGTAGAAGTTAATTTTGGAGATGTGCAAGGTGCTAGACTTGTATTTTCTTAAACAAAAATGAGAAGAGGCAAAAGAGAAACACATAAACAAATAGTCTTACAGAGTTCATTTTCCCATAATGGCTATTTATAAAATGTAAAAAGAAATAAGACGGTGTAGTCTAATGTTTGCTGTTATCACTCAAGTTATGAGGATTAAATTATCCCTTTAGTTAAACATATGATCCTTTTGCATTTTAACCTCATCCTCTTACTTTTATTTTTCAGTTCTAACACAGAGGTAATTGCCTGTCACTGCTGAGTAGCGTAGCATTCGGAAACAAAAAATGAGTCCCACAAGCTTTAGCAATTTCAGCTCTTCACTCTTCAGGCACTGTGATGAACTACTGCTGATAAACTACACAAGCGGTCCAAACACAGTGATCTTAGAAAGGATCCTACGTACAAACAAAACCTACAAACAAAAGCTTCGAAACTTATTTTTGTTTACACTTTAGCTCATTGGCTTCTAGCCTTATAGCAGTAGGCTCCAATCTGTGTTAATTATCTTGGTTTCAACTGTAGTCTGTAGTAAGACAAGCACTGTTTCAGGTTATAGAGGGAGATGGCTAGAAACCTCACAACAATTAAAAGAAAAAAATAATCACCCTCAATCCACTGTCTTCCATTTTCTCTATCATTGCAGTATTCACACCTTTATTCATGCTTTTGTTGCAATATTTTCTAGAATCAAGAGTTACTGCATGTAGGACAGATGTGTAACAGTCCTTGTCCAAGACACCTTACAAGCTAAATACTGGATAAAGGACAGGAAACAGTACACGGAGTGAGGATGATTTTGGCAGGGCAAGTAACAGTACCGTGATTGGGCAATTTAATAATCATCTGCTAGGCTTCAAAGTTAACACCCTGCTGAGACATTTATGTTTCTCTAAGCTCTCACTTCTGGCCATGTGCCCACACAGAAAGACATTGCTACAGCAGGTTATAATTGGCTTACAAAGGAAGTTTTTCCTTTGCAGTCTGTGGCCTTGAGATTTCATTTTTGTAATAAAACAGCCAAAAGCTACCCTGAATGTAGGATTCTGAAATATAAGGCAGCCTCCATAAACAGCCAGTTCATCACACTGCCTTTCGCCAGCCTATTTTGATGAACATAGGCAGACTTAAAAATAAAATAAAATAATAAAAAGAAAATAAAAAAGAAAAACAGGATGGTACTTTGATCTTTCAGAATGTAAGGCAGTGGAGAAATCAAAATGTCAGAGATGTAACACCTGACTGGAAAACATGTGATCCATTAAAATGTCTTTATGGTAACTACATTACATACATAATCTGAAATGCATATTACAGAAGACTTCAGCAAAACTGTTGGAAATGAAGGAAACTTCTGCACTGGGAACTGTGCAGACTTGCAGCTATTCACAGCTCCAGGTCCGTTAGGAATGCTCTCAGCAGGATAAATCAATGGCACACAAGAACATGGCTGCTGATATCTTTGGCTGCAGAAGCCCCCATATTTCTCCCATTGCAAATGAGTTATCTCCCCACATTCTCCAAAAGGCAAAGTCATGTACTGTTGTGTTTGAAAAGCCATTAATGAGGTCCATAAAAATTCTTGCAAAGCTATAAATATGAGTGTAGATGAGTGTAGAGTCTGAAAGTGCTAACAACGAGATGATCAGAAGGCCATTTTTCTCCACATTTAGTGTTTGAATAAAAGATTGAAACAAACCGTCAAGTTTCTCCTTAATTCTCTATTTTTTTACTTACATATTTTGGTCACATTTTGAAATTATGCTAAATGTAGCAAGAAGCAAAAAAATGAAAATAATTTCTACTCTTATAAAAATATATATATGGGGCTCTAATCATACACTTGAAAGTGCAGACATTTACCTTCATAATTGTGATTATGATTTCAGACTGTTATGTGCCCTTCTCCCCTTCTCACAAAATTCTTTCCAAATTCTATTTTTTTTTTGTGTGTAAACAGCATTGGACAAATATAGTGTGTAAGTATGGAAACTTGTTACCAGTATACTGTAGAAATTGAAATGCCAGTTGCCATGACATATATAATGGCCTCCAGTCTCCCTTCTACTGTTTGCACTGGTTATTCTCTCTGGTATTTTTGAAACTGGAGAACTACATTTCCTGGGATTGTAGTTTATTTTTATTCCATATAATTAATTTTAGATTGGGTGTTCTGGTACAAGACTAAAAAATGGGTTAAATAGGAGATTTGTACTATTCCAAAGCTAATTTTTCAGATGAATTACCACTAAATTAAATATTTCCAAATCTCACTTTGGAAATAAACATTTTTATCTGTTTTTATCTGTCTTCTTGTTCCTGCCAAACTTGAATGTGTTTGGATCATACTCGAATTTTTCAGACTACAAGGATTGTAACTTTGTTATATGTGTATATGGCATTGTAGTTTTTAGGGAAGTGCTAAGCATATTAATTTTCAATGAACTAGAAAATCTTAATGTTGACAAAGCTAAATGCATTTTAGCACAGAAACCCTGCTTATATCCTAATTCTAACACTGACCTTTGGTAAAACTGTCTGCACCCAATATGTAAAATGGGCCGGCAATATTTACCTGTGTCACACAGCTGTTGTTTTCACCAGTAGCAAAGATTCATCTAGGGATGGTTTAGAAATGGAAAGAGATTAATCTGTCCTAAGTAGATACGTTCTGTTGTAGTGTGTATTGAGCTCACAGAAAGACAGGCAGTCTTCCTTCTAGCCTCTTTGCATCCATCAAGTAGCCTTTTCCATGTTTTTGTGACAGCAACTTTGTGTTTATGTATTTATTCTCATAACACCAATAATACAGGGAATGATAGTAACCTCCTTTTAATGGAAGGTAGTTGCATAAGCAGTGAAAAGAATGAAAGAAAGAGGTTCTGAATCCCATCTGAATGTCCCAAAACACAAGAGCATGGGCACTACCAACCTCTTTCACAATGCCCTTTTCATTTCAGAGCAAGCTCTTCTAAAATACTCCTACTAGTAGGTGGTAAGCAATTCTTAAAAACTGCCAGAGCAAAACATATAACACATTTTTTGTTGTATAATTATCACTCAATATCATTCACTGATTAGCAAAGCAGACACACATTAGGCACCATTCAGTCTGAACACAGTAAGTTAGCTTTAGTTGTACTAACAGCAGTCAGACTTTGCTAATCAAGCCTACTTGGTTTCTCTCCATTTGAAATACATCTCAGAAGCTTTACTCTGGTTTTCTTTTCCTATTTACAGAGCTCTGAAGAGTGAAAACTGGCAGCTTGTTCTCAGGTGGGCTGGTCAGTCTTCCTCTATTTGTATAATTCATCTATATCCATAATGGCACATTGTAAAACTACAAAAAGAAAAAGAAAACAAACAAACAAACAAAACACAACCTTTTTTTTGTTTTTTGTTTTGTTTTGTTTTTAAAGCAGACCTACAAGAAGAAATCATTGCACATGATTTTACCTATAATCTTTCTGGTTGGGATTTTTCCTTTTTTTTTTTTTTTTTTTTTTTTTATGAGAAGAAATAAACTAAAGATATTGCAACATATTTCAGACTGTGAGCTTTTAAAAAGTATCATTATCCTCATTTTTCTCCAGTCATAGATGTAGAGCAGCCCACAGGTGCTGTGTAGGGTATTTTGCAGCCTCATTTATTTAGAAATTAATCTCACCTGGCAAAGTAAAATGTATTTGCTGTTCCCAGCAGTGATGACCTAAAAAGTCAGCATTAAACAGTATTTGTTAGACATTTTATAATGTAATCAGGCCTCCTTATTGATGCTCACTGCTGAGAAGGGCAGAAAGGTTCTCCCAGAGAGAGCAGCAGAAACTCAGTTTCAGCAAATCACTTAAGCAGGTGCTTAATTTAAATATGTGTTTCAATTTAAGCAGCTGCTTATATTCTGTCAAGGTAAACTGGTCTCAAAAATGTACCTCAGTGCTGTGCTAGCTGGGCCACTGCTCTGATCAGTGTCTAAATTTGAAAACACTCAGATTTGGGGTTTTCTCTCAAGATCAGTGAGAATTTCAGAGCCCCTACTTGCATGTTAACATATCTGCAATGAATGAGAATGTTTACTTCTTCCATATTGTGTCTCACTGGCTGATGAAGAAAATACAGTCTAACAATAGAAAAGATAAATCAAAAGTGAAGCCTTATCTCTTCCATATTAAGAAATGCTACGTCAGGATGTGCTTTCCTTCATCAGGAAAGGTGAATAACCTTGCTTGTGAAGAAGACCAGTTGTGCAGAAGGGCAGCAATCCAACAGGCAGTCACATTCCTACCACTGAGTCACAGCTGAGCTTGAAAATAAATGTTCTCCTTCCTTGGGAGCAGGAAAGGCCCCTCAGCCTTTCCATCAGAGCATGTGGTTGAACCATGCCACCCCGCCCAGATGTCACTGCAAGTAACCACATCTGGGCTGGTAGAACAATCCTTTTCTCATCAGTCACTTTGAACTAGAAAAACAGCTTTTTAATATAATTTTCTAACCTCTGTGCTGGCTGTCAGAGTTACTGCACTTCTGTGACTATTGAAGAACTTCTGTTTACCAAATTCTCAGTTCTAAATGTCTCAGATAAATTGATAGGAGTTCCTCCTGAATGGTAAGGGTACAATTAATGCTGGAAAGTGTGATAAATATGCATAGTAAACCATGTCTCTGCAACAAGGAGTTTTGCATATTTACGTGCCTAATTAGGTAAATAAAAATCACCTTTATGAAAGAAAAACAGAGATGGAGGAAGGGAAAAGAAATGTTTTGGGCATTTTTCATCAATAAATAAATATGCAGGGTTTTAGAGGTGTGGTTTGCACACTTGGTTTTATTCCCAATGTCACAATGCTTTTTTCTGTTTCATTGAGTAATTTAATCTCCAGAAATAAATGTTGGCTTCTAGACACAGATGCCAAGGATGGTCAGACAAACAGATGATAAAAAAGCCACCGTCCTTCTGTTTTGGTCCTCCTTCACAAAGGATTTACTTATAACCAGAATGATCAGGTTCCGAATTTGCAGAGCATTTGGGGATTTGGGGAGATGAAAGGCATTACTCAAATGTTAGCTATTACCATTGCAGAAGGCAATCTTTACTATCACAGTATGGGTAAGTGCTATAATTAGTGGCAGATAGCATTGCTACTGTTATTCATTTGTACTACTGACAGTTCTGAAATTATCTTGAGGGGAAGTGCAGAAATTATTTCAGAATCTTTTCCTGATTCTGATCCTTAATTAGTTGAGTGTATAATCCCTTAGCGACATATACCCTTTTACCTAAAAATTTACAATAGTCAGTGTTTACATGAACGCCAGCATTTTGTTTTTATGTGCAGTGGGACACTAAACATGACATTTGGGACCTTTATACTTTTACTTTCTTTTGAACTTCCAGATTCAAGCTGCTACTGCCTTTTCCACAAATATGTCTCTTGTCTGCTGAGCAAAGCACATTCATTTATTTATAACTGAGAAGACTGCAAAAATGTTAAAGAACACTTCACAAACTCAGTTTACTTTTTAATTATTTCTTTCTGAAATGTTGGTATACATGGTTTTTGTATTTGAATATTAAACTTGGCATTTCCATGTTTATTCACCTGCAAGCAATGCCCATTTACCATATGGAATTTACATACCAGAAATGCTCACCCTGCCTGAGAAAAAATGTCACCCATCCAGCACTAAACTGAAAAAAAAAAACAAAAAAAAAAAAAAAAGAAAAAAAGAAGAAGAAAAAAAAAAAAAACACCAACCTTGGTATTACATAAGCAACTGTGATCTGCATCAAAGTCCGCATGACTGGCAACTGTGGATTTAACAAGTTTGTAGAGAATATAACACATTTTGTCTAAGTGGTGATTCATGAGTAGGGCACTTAATTCAGCAAATAAATTATTTACTGTGAAAAAATGTCTTACAGTTAATTATTTCTGATAACAGAATGAAGAATAAAATCCAGTGGGTACCTTCTTCTCTCTTGGTGCTATAGCAATAATAGCAGTTAAACTATTTCATCAGCAGTTCAGCACCAGATAGTCAGGATTTGTAAGAAATGGTGGGTTTTGAATGCTCAACTTTATGATCTATTTACTTGAAGACTTAACTAACTTCTGAACCTGATAGGGCTGACATATTCATAAAATTGCAAGGGATGAAGGCATATCCTTTCTCTTTAAATAAACCAAATTATTTTTGAAGAAATTCTTTTTATTTCCTGAGGGGTTTGATTCTGACTTTTCTGTGCAACATGTGAATCAGTATTCTGCATAGCATGCATTGTACTGTAATAACTGCACAGATCTAAACCAAAGGAAAATACCAGTTGAATAATTACTGTGAAATACTTGATTATTTCCTACTGAACTCTGGACAGATCATTTAATCTGCTTTGATGTTTGTCTTACAACATTTTAAGATAAAATTATTTATTTCAGTTGTATGAAAGATGAAAATACAAACATGTGAGGCTTTTTCAAACCTTTTGTTTGTTTGTTTTTTAACATAATTAATCATTAATATGTTAAGGTATTGATAGATACTTGGAATTGATGGATATAAATATTGATAATATTTACAGAAGTTGGTGAAGTTGTGCAAGTCCATCTTAATCTACTGATCTATCTTTACCACTTTAAGGATTGTCGCTTGCAAACTTTATCAGCTTTGGTGTTTTGTTTGTTTGTTTGTTTGTTTGTTTGTTTGTTTTTTAAGATACTAAGTGATATAACTTCCCTGTTTAATCACAAGACATTTTGTAAAGAAGTCCCTGTTGTCACAGGCTTAGGCTATACACCCATACAGAACACCCAAGCTAGCCATAATTTTTGACACATCTATGAATGGAACAGAGACTTGCTCTTTTTCCTTTAGTAGCACTACAGAAATTTACCTGTAATTTTCAGACTTTGTCATAAATAAGGTTTCCTTGCTTTATGAACACCTTTCTTTCTTGCTTGTTTCTGTGCTTTTGCAGATTGCCTAGAATGATCTACTTAAAACTTTGTATTCAGGTTATCACTTAATATTCAAGAATCATGTCCTTTTTCCCAAGCCATTTACTTGAGCATGACTCAAATAACATATATATATAGAAGGTAAGGCCATGATGGAACCACACATGATGGAGATGGCAGGAGTTGCATTCCTGCCATGTTACATGCTGCCTATCTTTGCTCAGCCCAAAATACACCATGAATCTATCTGTATCGTGTTCTAAAATCATTTTCTATAGGTTCTTCCATCACAAACTACTGTTTAAGGTTCCTGCTTCTCATGCTTTGCCCTGCAACTGAAGCCACACTTTGGGATGCCTTTCATGCACATCTGTATTGTGTGTCTCAGGAATTTCTAAACTTCAGTTAACTGTGTAGTTAACTGAAGCAGATGGCATAAACGTACCATGTGCATTTTCCCAGACTGACTCTGAGTTAAATCTCTTTTCCTATTTCTAATCCTTTCAGGTGCCTTAATATCCTTGCAGAGTGCTCACAAGCATACAAAGTCATCAGCAACAGCAAATTTCATTAATAACAATGTTACCCCTTTGGTTCAGATTATTAATGAGGATGTTTAACAAGAACATGCACTAGATCCTGCACTACATTATTATTAATAACACCAATATATTTATTTAATACTTTGCAACTATTCTGCTTTTTATGACATACTTTATCTTCTCTATTAGACTGGCGTTCTTCTGTTGTGCAGCAAACAATCCAATCTGGTACTGCATATTATTAATTTGTGCTAACACTCCTATAGACTAATCTTACTAATACCCTCCACATTTATTTATGTCACAAATCAAGCTGCCCAGCCTCCTTGAGTTCTTACTTTTCTGCAACATATATTCTGTTGCTTTGTTTCCATATCATGAATGGAAATTTATTTTGGGTTGACTTTACTGCTGGTTTAGCAAACATCATATTTTTTGCAATGTACCATAAACATTTTCTTTTATGACATATCCATTATGACAAGTGTTAAAAGCACTTTGCTATGAAGGGTATCTCATTTTTTCAGCTATACTTTATTTCAATTTTACTACATGCAGCACACTCCATAACGTTGGTTTTTTTTTTTTTTTTTTTTTTCTGTTGCTGTTGTTGTTTGTTTGTTTGTTTGTTTTTGGTTTTGGTTTTTTTTTGCATTTAATGTTGCACCTTCAGTCTATTTCAGAGTTCTGTGTGACTCTCGGAACAGTAAAATACATGATTTTCATCATTAGCAAAGGATTAAACTAAAGCTGAAAGATATTAGCTGATGTGCTAAGAATCCTGTAGTGAGCCACTAGTAAATCTCTAACTCAGAAATCCTGGCTCCCAGATACACACTCTATCTTTTGAACATGAAATCTCTTAGATATGTTACAATCTTATGCCAGTTATTAATATCCAACCAACTAAATCTCTTGTCTGTATGTGACACATTTGAGCGTGTTATACTACTATATTCTAATTATTCATTATAACTAATTGTTCTTCATTTACCAGTATTTCTTTTGTAGGTTATTTTACCCACTTGCTCAGCAAGAAAACATTATTAGTATTTATCTACAGAGTCTATGATTTACCCGAAGATATAGCAATAGTTAATGTGCTCTGATTTTTATCACGGCATTGATGTGAGCAAACAGGAAGCAAGAAAGGCCAAAGGAAATACATGCACTTTACTTTTGTCACTCTGCATAGCTGATTTCAGACACTTGGAAAGGGGTTTATTGTCTCCCTCTGTATTTGTAACACTAAGTGTCATGTGTGGGCTAGTGCGTATCTGATGGAGCAATGGTCACAGGATAGTTTCTACCTTTCAGTTTTAGAGCTCATCTGCGAACCTAAAAAGACTCAAAGCCAACTAAAAATAGCGCTGCTGATTAGCAGTGAGGTTAAGGAAACGTTTCCAAAAGTGGCTAGCAAGCCATGACTGTCAGCACACTGCTGACAGATCTCTTTGCACTGCTCCGCCAGCGGCTGTGCCTGTTGCAGCACTGCGAGGAAACGTGGTGGGAAGCTCTGCCAGCTCACCCAGTGGGTGGTTCAGGAGCCGCACGCGTACACTCTTGGGGGCCAGTCTGCAAAGCTCTGCCATTTGAGGTATTGGCAACAGACTTTGGTCTTAGCAGAGCTAAAGAATCCCATCAACTATTCACTTTAAAGATGACATGCTGCTAGCTATTTACTTGCAGAGTGCTGAAACATTTGGAGCTGACTGTGAGGATGTGTCACTCCTTTAAAGCTCTGAAAAGTCCACCTGTCACACACTACAAAACTGAAAACCCCATGCAGACTAAGACCTTTGCATGAGTACAGGACAGGTTTCCTGTGCATGCTAGAGAAGAGTTAAATGTTTTGTTGCAAATATGTATGTGAAACATGATAACGGCAGCCAAGCGTAAATGTGTGTAAATAACTCCATGAGACTCATACCTACTACACCCTGCTTGAAATCTATCAGTAATGATCTACATGCCAAATTATAAGGTTTTGTACTATTTACAATGTTACATGTTTACAAAGTTCTGTAGTAGTTTTACTAAGGAACTACATGGCTTTTTCCTTAATGAGTCTGGAATAATATTTGCTTATCAGGTATTTTAAAAATAATAGCTCTCTGTATTAGCATCCCCAAAAATGAGAACCCTACATTTTAAGAAAACCTAAGCTCATGTGCAACAAAACAGCTCATGGAACTATTATTCATAACACTGATCAAATATTCCCTTGCCTTACTGTAGCATATTAATGTTAAAAATGATCGGTCTAACTTTCATGTACAGAATATTCATTAAGTGGCTGTAATCCACATGGGAAATACAGAAATCAGTATGACAACTGAGTATTGCAACAGAAATTTCATCCTCTAACATGTATAGAATCAGGCTAGTTAAAACATGAATTATATTATAGAATAAGAGTGTGCACGTGTAGAAAAAAAAAAATCTTAGAATTTTCTAAGATTATAAGGTGTGATAAGGAGCAATTTTCTCCCTTATTCTCTGCAATAAATGCCAAACTCAGTCAATTTTGTCCCTTACCAAAATAAATAAATAAATAAATAAAATGGAAATTAATCAGTACCTTTTCTTCAGAATCTCGAACCTTGACCTTTTGAAAATAAAACCAAGATCCGGTTTTCCAAAACCAAAATCTGACTGATTTCAAAACCTCCTAAACCTGATTCTAGAGAAGAGCTATGCAGACAAAAAGACCAAAAAAGGCCACGTGGTACTTTAAGGAGGACTACCAAGTTGGTGAAAAGGACAACCATTCCTCCCTCTCCATGGCAAACATGAACACTGACAATGTGTTCATTGTGGTTTGGTTTGGTTTGGTTTGGTTTCGAGATTTTCACTTTGTGAACTGCTCACAGTGAAACTCTCTCCCCAGTTTCTTCTCCTAGGATCGCTTTGTTGATGCAATATGTGTTGCAGGGTCAGTTTCACGGCTGAGTAGGGTCAGTGAACATCAGCCTTCTGAGAGGGGCTTCAGGAACAAACTGAGTGGCAGATGGGAAAACAGCTTTTGGCAGCACTGGCTTTCTAATTACTGCAAGAAAAACCCAGCATCATGCCTCCTCCCCAAGCAGCTGTACTTTAGTTTACAATGGAAAAAATCCAATCAGCTCTGTCTTTTCACTCTTCTCACTTAATGTTTTCTTGTTTTATTTTTTAATGTGATCATATTATTTGTTTGATTTAATATTTTAAACTAAGTTTCTGTATTTTTTTAAGGACTGACTGCCAAGAAATTCCCTGTGATGGGATTACTTAAGAAATAAGCTATAGTCAAGAACTTTCCTTAAGCATGACAGGATTATTCAGAGAACAGACCATTGTCACGTTCCGTCATCAAGACTTGGAATACCAGGGGCAGGCCAAACTGTTCAAGCTGTAAGGTCAAAAATGTCCAAGAGAAGGTTCAAAATGAGGACAACTAGAAAGAAAGTGATGTTTCAGGATAGTCAGAGTGTAGAAGTATCAGCTCCCTAGTCAGGGAGCATTGAGCTTCCCAGTTTCTCATTTCAGATGTAAATCAATGTACATATAAAGAATTCAGAAGGCATAGGTCTGTTACAAATAGACATGCTGATGATTTCTTTCCCCAGTTCTAGAAACCATAAGAGTTTCCATTATCTTCATTTCATTTCTTTTAGGCATATCATGCAGTCAGGTAAGGCAGTTATGCTCAATGTCACCAGGGCATCCCAGAACATTTCTTGCAAAAGACAAGGGAATTTTCATACCCTGTGCACTGCTACCCAATTCAGAATAGAAGATTGCCTAACTATATTTTAGGGTTTCACATGGCTACCACACATGTTTGTGCTCTTGGAAAAGAGCCATGAGAGCTTCCTCAGAGTGGCAACCCAAACAACATGTTAAGTGCCAACCTTCTTAGTTTATTACATTGCAGAAGTAGGATTTGCTGTGTAAACTCAATGTCTTTATCAGTTTGTATATTCCACATGGATTAACAAAAGGCCAGGCTCTAACTTGATGTAAAAGCTCACAGAAATCTGAAGTTAAATTTCATTTCTGCTCAGAAAAAAAGTAAAAATTTACATCTCAACACAATCTCAAGAAGCCTTATTAGTTCCCAAAGACACAGCTCACAGTGCATCTGCTTTGTACTCATGAAAGCTACTCACCAGTAGAAAAGTTGACTCAAAGTAAAAAAAAAAAAAAAAAAAAAAAGCACAGTGATAAATCAGTTTTCTATCTTTGCCCTAAAAAATGGTGTGTGTTTTAGTTAGCTAGATGATATTTCTATACATTTTCTATCACCTTTTATTTTTCAAAGAATCGTGGAACTGCAGCACTTCTGAGACAGTGGAGAAGCAAAAACCCTCATTATCCACAGGCTCAGCCGAGTAAATCTACTTTCTATTCTATTTTCCTAGCCCTTCCTCCAAACTGATTTCTCTTAAAATACAATAAAGTACATCAAAAGCAGTTTATCTACAAATTTTTTCCATTTAGAAGGACAGCAAAAGCCCTAAAGGTTTAAGATCTTAATCTATCTGGGGCTTGAATGGCTTCTGTCACTACAATAGTTAGGTAGCTCAGAAATAAAGATTCTTGCATGCTCATGTATGCATATTAAACAGACATTGCTTTTATATAAGCACTGCAGGAAGATAGCAAATATTTCACATATTATTTTTTTAACAAACATTTTTAGGGCTTACATCTTAAAATAAAACTGAGAACTTTTTTATTATACTAGAGATATAGATTGTATTTAAAGTTGTCATGTCATTTAATTTTGGAGCACTTCATCCAGTCCTATTGTCCTGTTTTACAATATGGAAACTGACTCACTGAAAGATAAGTCCAGGGTACAATTAAAATCTAGTCCTGAAATATAGACTGAAACATGGGCTAAAAATAGACTTGACTGTTCAGACAAGTCTTATGCCAAATCACAGCTCATGGCTTAATTTCCACTCAGTACAAACAATAAGAGAGATGATTTTTCATCACCATTCCTTATCTGTTCTTCTCTACATCAGATAAATTGCTAACAGGAATCACCAAGAGGCAGATCTATATTTTTTCCCCCAGAGAAATGTGTTTCCTAACAAGGAACATCATAAGAACTGCAGGGAAGCATGTTCTAAGTAATTGGAACTGAAGACAACTCATATTCTGGCATAAACAAAATTTTGCTGTATCAGAACCCATTAGGAAATGATTTTGTCTAGTATTAATTCCATTTCATAAAGCCTTGGTTGATGCTGACAACATTGCCTTTGTTGTTCAAACATAACTCAAAGTAATGTATTTGCAAAGCACATTCTGACAAGACAGAACAAAATAATTATTGTTATTTATTGTACCATAACACCCTTCCAGCCAAAAGAAATAAGGTTTAATACTGATTCTTTTTTTTTTTTTTTTTTTTCTCCAAAGTCTTTGCTTGATGAACTTTCAAACAATGTCAACAGTCTTTTCATCTTAAAGCTAGTTTAAGAAATAAACATCCCATGGCAATCATCTGCTTGCATCAGATAGTAATTTTTTTGTTTCCTGCTCAGACCTGATACTTTGCATTATCTGAAACTTCTCAACAGAAGTCAGTGGGAAGAGGTCTGGGCTCATCAGTTTTGTAAATATTTGGGATGTGTGATGGCTGTTTAGTTTCACTGAGACTGCAACATAGTTAAATATTAAAGAAAGTAAATAGCATAGTAGTCTATTTTAGCTCTTCTATGGCCTAGTGGCCTAGACATAAAAATTTACAGAGCCTGAAACTGAGATTCAAGAATGATGGAATCATATTGTCCTGAAAGCTCCCAAACCCAGCATGCTATCCCATTCTCATGCTGGTCATGCATCCCTTGTGAGGAAATCTAGCAGCATGTTAGTCTGTATCTGTTACAGTCCGAAGAATAAAATATGCAGGTTTTATCAATGTTGACCAATCTTTTATGAGACACTACTCCATCATTTATTCAGCATATGACACATTAGATGCAGCACATGGTGTACCTAAGGTGTTATAACTGTATAATGTGAAGAGGCCATTTGCATAGACACTAGCTCATGAGTTTTACTCAGAGAAGCATCCCCTACTGCCTTCCAAGGAAGCTAAAAGCATTACACAGGATCAGGTACAGCAATGCCTCCAGGAACATAAGCCGCAGTACCCATGCTCTTAGCCATCCTCAATGAATAAGATCTACAGCAAATTCTCCTTCCCCCCCCCCCCCCCCTTTTTTTTTTTTCCCCTATTATATGGAGCCTATGGTTTTATTAGGATCTGAGCAATAATTAAGGACTGCATATAAATCCAAACTAATATTGCTATCTTTGCAAAACTGCCCTGAGAAACAGTACTGTGGAATTTGCAATTTGTAGATCCTTTATGTATGCTGGTGCAAAGCCTGTTTGTAATAAAAATTATAGATATCTATAAATATAAGCATAAAATGACATATATGGAAGAGTCTTCTCTCATCAGTGATTTTTTTTTTTAATAAGATTACTCTTTACAATCATTTCAGTTGGTACCTGGAATATACAGTGATTTTGGTGTGCAAATCCCTCAGTAGTTGTCAAAAAGCAGTTAACAGTAAAGTAGGCTACCATACCTCTTTGTGATTAGGCTAAATAAAGAACACAATTTACCTTGAAGACCTATCGCCATTTGACAATAGCAGAGCATGTTGCTGGTCTATGTTTTGTTTCTCTGATCAATTTTCATGAATGTTATTATTCATAATTTTCATGATGCTACAACTTCACAAATTTCCCAGAGGAAGAGACGAGTATTCTAGGGAATAAATGACTGACCAACAATTGCTGAAGCAACTCAGTTTTGTTGTGTACAGCCTCACAAAGGTCCTTGCTAAACATTATAGAATCATAGAAATCATAGAATATCCTGAGTTGGAAGGGACCCTTAAGGATCATCAAGTCCAACTCTTGACACCACACAGGTCTACCCAAAAGTTCAGACCATGTGACTAAGTGCACAGTCCAATCTCTTCTTAAATTCAGACAGGCTCGGTGCAGTGACCACTTCCCTGGGGAGCCTGTTCCAGTGTGCAACCACCTTCTCTGTGAAGAACCCCCTCCTGACGTCAAGCCTAAATTTTCCCTGCTTCAGCTTAACCCCGTTCCCGCGGGTCCTGTCACTGGTGTTAATGGAGAAAAGGTCTCCTGCCTCTCGACACCCCCTTATGAGGAAGTTGTAGACTGTGATGAGGTCTCCCCTCAGCCTCCTCTTCTCCAGGCTGAACAGGCCCAGTGACCTCAGCCGTTCTTCATACGTCTTCCCCTCAAGGCCTTTCACCATCTTCGTAGCCCTCCTCTGGACACTTTCCAACAGTTTCATGTCCTTTTTATACTGTGGTGCCCAGAACTGCACACAGTACTCGAGGTGAGGCCGCACCAGCGCAGAGTAGAGCGGGACAATCACCTCCCTTGACCTACTAGCGATGCTGTGCTTGATGCAACCCCAGGACACAGTTGGCCCTCCTGGCTGCCAGGGCACACTTACTTATAGACAATCAGGACAAGACTTATCAGTTGAAGAAGGAATCCTTTCTTATTTCCCAAAATGCAATACCTTAATCTAGCAATACCTTAATCTAGCAATGTCCTTAATAGGTGATTTAATAGAGTTTCCCATGAGGCTGATCTAGCATGAGGTTGCTTAATGAATGTGAAACTTCGCCTGTCTACTAAGTGGGAAAATCACTTCAATTCATCCATCTGTAAATTACAGCGCATCTGTGGTGCAGCTGTTTATTGCATTGCAATGTATGTTGAAATTTAGTGTCAAATATGACGACAGAAGTAGTTTCAAGTGAAATTAGAGAGAAAAGGAAGTACAACTTAGAATTAGCTTTCCTATTTTCCCAAGACAGAGGTCTGGTCTGTAGTATTCATGAAAAATGCAGCCAAATCATTTTTATGATCACAGGGGGTGGGCCTCTGGTTGTTCATTAGGTGGTATTGTTACTGACCACATGTTGTTTATCTAGTTCAATGCTGACTGAGAAAGAGGATCAGTGTATTCACCAGTATAACCTTCTCTGGAAAGAGAGTTTTACATTCTAATTTTTCTATCAGCTGTTGACTACACTTTGTCCTTTGGGCTTGTAACTGTTTGGGTGCTTTTTTACAACTTTCAATACAGATGAATAGTACATATAGAACATATAAAATGTTAAGCACAGACAGTTTGAAGATTAATTCAAATCTTACTCTTTTTGAATATTATCTCACTTATAATAAGGGATCCTGTGCTCTTTAAAGTGCAAGAATTTCCAACTGCAGTCTGGTGTCTTTTTGGGTAGGTAACAGAAAATCTGTCAAGGTCTCTCTTGTGCTATCCTCTTGCTCTTTTCTTTCTCTGTGCTGAATTCTGACAATAACACTCACTTATGCCTACGATGTTTATTTTTAGGTATAATAAAAAACTGTTCAAACACATCTGCTTAGAATTAAACAGTATTAGAGGGTAGGAAGGAAAGGTTGGCATTATACTATTTGTAATTCTACAGTACTTTAAAACTCAGCATGAATGGTTCAATAGGAAAAAATCTTTCTGTTTTATTGTCTTCAAACACAAAAGTAGTCAACATCACCACTGATTGCCTGACTTGACATCCATTTCACTAGCATTTTCCTGTAGGGGCAGCAGCAGTGGAAAGGAATTTTCCATTTACATTTCTCTTTGTAATAGACATTAAGCTGACACCGTTTCTGCTTCCTATTTGTTGGTGTTATATCACTACAACTAAGAGACATCAAATCCTCTCTCATTTCTTAGAGGCAAAATTGCTGAGCAGTCAGAAGCCTTTTGTTATTTAGCTTTTCAAAGTATTTTGTAAATACATTAAACTTAGGAAAAAAAAAAAAAAAAAGATATTTTTTGCACTTGTTAGGGCACAAAGACTGGCTATTGAAGCCAATGCAGTGCAATATTTCATCCTGGTGTGTGGAAACTGATGAATGGCTCTGGTAGGAGAGGATATGATTCCTATCACAATACTATTAGCTACCTGACATCATTCTACAGTTAGGTTTTCATTTGCTAAAGCCAAGATTTCTCCCCCAAACCTGTCCCAAATTCTCCAACACAAACTATTTAAACTCTGCCTCCATTTTTGCAGAACGATCTACAGGACTGCAGTTGTTACTAAGCAGAATGTATAGGGCTTCAGAAATGGGAAAAGTCTGAGGAATTGCTTCTGTGAATGCCATAATAAAATTGCAAAGCAGAAAACAACCTTCAGAGGTCCTCTAATTCATTCGCCAATGGACTAATCAGCATGCCTATATCATTCTTCTTAAGCATTTTTCTAACCTGTTCTTGATGGCATCTGTTGAGGAAGATCCCATGATCTCTCTGGACCATTTATTGCGAAGTAATGGTTTCCTCAGAGTTAGAAAAGATTTATCATCTACCTTGAAACACTTGCTACAGTTTAAGCTCATTATTCAACCTGGAGAGCAGATTATTCCTTCCCTCTCTGTAGCAACCTCTGACAGTAATATCTCCATTCTTTCTTTCTTCTTCTAGACTATCTCACAACTAGTACTTTACATGAGGTCTTATTTTCTAGATCTTTGATCATTTTTACTACTGACTTCTTGACAGGAATACAGGTGTACCTGTCTATAGTCATTAATTTTCTCTTTCTCACAGGCCCTAATTTAGACAGATCATTTGCACTGTACTCCTTTTCCCAATATACCTACAGCTCTTCCCAGGATTTGGTGTCACATAAAAATTTATTAGGCATCCTACAATGGTATTATTTATGAAAAAAAATAAAGACTAGGAAATCCAGGAAAGCCTTCCAAAGAATTCCACTCAATGCATTCTTTTATGTTTTTATTATTTTATTATTTAAGACAAACACTAATAACCACTGTCTTAATATGGTACATAAGGAATGGAAATAAAAGAAGTTTCTTTCACACACACACACACACACACACAACAAAACAAAATAAAACAAAAACATTTAGAGGCTGTAACGAGACTAGAAATGCTACTAAAAGAGAAGTGTTTTGGAAAATGAAGGTTAGGTGATAAAAAATATGAAAAAGTAGAAGAAAAGGTGGACTAACATACAATATACTCAGAAAAAGAGAATAGTGTGATAACAAATTTGGAACTAGTTCCTTAACAGTGTTTGATACTTTCCTTATAATATTTTCTTTACTTTCCTTAAAGTATTTTCTAAAAATCAACTTGAGCCAAAACACAAATTTGCTTCATCAGTGGCATCTAATTATAACTAGATGATGAGGCTTTAAGACTGCCTTTGACATGAATTTTTGCTTGATCCTGGTTATACTTGGCATACAGATTAATTATATGCAGACCAATTTCCTATCTTTCCCAGGAAACAGTTTCTGATTTCAATTAATATTCTGTATCATTATATATTTACACAATGAAATCCTTAAAATAGCTTTATTTCTTTGCTGACAGTAAAGCATCAGGCACTCCTCTGGTGCTATATACAATGAGGAGGGAAAGAGGGTATTCCCACATGATGGAAAAAATCATGAAAAAAATCATGTGTTGAATTTAATTTCAAGGACAGAAAAAAAAAAAAAAAAAACACTTAGATCTTTTATCTGAATGACTTTATTATTGATAGCCTCAGTATCTCCTAATATTAGAGCAGCACTTATTTTGTAAAGGACTTTTTCACAAATGATTTTAAAACTATGAGTATCAAAGATCTTCAGAGAAGAGAAAATGCAAATACCACAGACTATTTGCATAAATAGGTTATTTTTAACTGCTGTGGTCTAAAATCATTTGTAGAATGCTTAGCATTAGCTTATGTTTGCATGAAAAATTTAGCGATAGGATCTGATTGTCATAGTATGAAGCATATACTAGAGAGACAAAAATATGTAATATAAATAGAAAGAGAGGAAAAAAAAAAAAAAAAAAAAAAAGCAAACAAGCACAAAAAAACTGCCAATAAACAAAAAACAAACATGGGAATAGATTTTTGGGTCAAGGTGCTGACTGATATTTTGGTGCCATAAGCCAAGATAACTACTATTCATTATTTTTTTGATTCCTCTTCTGCTCAAAAACAATTGAATCTAACTTTTGAATCCAACTTTGAATTATTCTCTAAAATGGAAAGATAAATAATATCGTGATACTTATCTCAGTCTAAGAAGGTAAAGACTACTTCATGACTGAAATTCACTGGACTTCATTATAAACTTCTACTATAGAATGCACAATACTTCTATTATACAAAGTGTAAGGAGAAGAAACTTAACAAGGAAAAACATCCATGGGGGAGAATCTCTGCTGGGGACTGCAAGCAGGTGATAAATGAAAGTGGAGGAAGGGCTCATGTTTGGGAATACTTGGACAATTAGGTGGAAGGCAATCTGCTGGGGTTGGACAAATACGTCTGTCCAGACTGACAGCAGAGACAGGGATGGCCAGAGCTTGGACTGACAGATGAAGATGAGCTAATGCAGCTTACGAAATCTTCTTATCATCCAAGCTTGAGTCTTCTGTCAGTACATGTCTTCATTTACTGAAGCGAGTCACCAGTGACAGGAGCATTACTGCGTGCAATTTAGCACAGCTGTACAGCTCCAAAGTGGTTTCAGTGACATGCCTAACTAAAGTGTGGCTATATGTCACCTTGATCTTAACAAACAGTAGGAAACTTCAAATTAGAAGATCTTTTTATATCAAAGGTAACATATATAATCATGGATTTTTGTTTTGTTTTGCTTCATTTTCTGTAAGCTACTTGATCACATTTCAACACAGACATAGAGCTGCCCTGCAAAATTATCTCAGAAGCTGTTCAATTTACTTACTACATAATGTATGTCAAATACTAAATGCTCCTGAGCAACAATTATAAATAAATTGCAGATGGTAAAATTGTTTTGCATACCCCAAAAATCTCCAGAAGTAATGGCTGAAGCTGACAAATCTGCTTGTACTGGAAAGAAAAAGCTGATGTTTCAAAGATCAGTTTGGCATTTTAATTTCTTCTGCATTACATAAAAACAAAGTAGCTGACTCATATCTACCAGACCACACAGGTCCTGTAGATAACCATATGAAATGAGTTGACGGATTGCCATGTACATTGGCAACAATGATGGTGTAAAAAATCCATTGTCACTGTCTCTGTGAAATGGCCTTTGAGTAGGTTTTCATCAGAGTGACAGAGAAGGTAAACCACTATCCGGGAACTGTTGGGAAAAAGCTACAAATCACATTCTCAGTGCTCACAAGTGTTGTGAAGCTGTTAGCTGTTTTCCCTTTATTCTTCTCCAAAGCAAATAAACAGGTATGTCATAGATGCTTGAAAGTAAATCAAGGGATTACAAAATAAAAAAGAGGAAAAGCAGAACAATGTGCATAGACTCTAATGGTATGTGTTAGCAGATGAATTCCTAGGTGACAGAAGAAATTGTTACCCAATGCCCTACTATAGAGTAAATCAAACCTCAGCACACTTCCTACGTGATACTGTTGTTGTATCACTAATGCTGGCATTTGTGAAGTAATGCCACTGATGCTGAAAAAAGCTTTTATGCTTTTCTTTGTTTTGTCAGAAGCACTTTAAAAATTATTATTTTCCGTAATAATACTTACAAAAAGCATAGGCTCCTATGCAGGTATTAAAATATACAGAGAAACAGCTAGCAAAATACTAACTAATAGCAAAAGATGAACTGAAGCATGAAAAATGTGTGTAAGCTATCTACAATTAATCAGACAATATCTTGAAATACCTATTAAATGGCATGCAAATACATTATGAATTAAATATATATTTAAAAAAAGAAGAATCTTATGCTTAAAATGCATCTTTGAGAATGAAAAATACTGATTTATGTACTGCCTTCTTTCATCTTACCAAAGTATCTCAGCATTTATCCTAAAATGACTTAATGTGAGCAGTAGAGGAGTTTTGCTTATATTGCCATTATGCTTCAGAGTTAACACCTCATTTATATCACAGCAGCCATTCACAAAGTCACAAAGTCCTTAAGCTATTTGCACAAGCTCAGAAAGGCAATGAAATTAAATAAAGGATGAATTTTTACTATGGTAAGTCCTTGTTTTTCTTAAAAAGCAGAGCAATTAAATAGATCATTTTGTGTCAGGTGTTTCTGCATTCTGAATATTCATGCAGTTCCAGTCATCTCATCGTAAAAACATTATTTTAAAGCTAGAAACAATATACGGGAGGTTAACAAGAAAGACTCAGAGATAGAAAACTACAATATAAGGAATGACTAAATAAAACACTTCCATTTGGAAAAGAGACAACGGGGATGGGCTACATCCTAGAAGGCTGTAAATTATAAAAGGAAAGCAGATAAAGAAGAGGGTAGCATGGGAAATACAGGGTTCTCAGAAAAAAATGTCAGGAAACAGTACTAGTGATAAGACAAGTACTTTCTTGTACAGTGCATATAAAGCTGTGGAACTCATTGTCCTAGTTTCCTAGGTTCACAGAAATATAGGTGAGCTAAACATGGGAGTAGACAAATTTACAGGGGATAGGTCCCTCAGTAGCATTTAAACATGATAGTGCAGTCACCTTTTGCTAAAAAGCCCCATAACAATTCCATAAAAACTAACCCCTGAAAGCTATCCAAATGTACAAGGAAAATGATCGCTTCGTATAGGTCCAGATCCAATGTGCCTTAGAAAGAATTTTCTATAGTCACAAAGTCAGCTTAATCAGTGTGGCATTTCTTTGATTCCCTGGCATTTGAAGTGATGGGATCATCCATGTTGTCCTATAAAACTGGTGGATTGTTAGTAGGTCATATCTACTCAACAGTGTACTTGGAAATTTATCAGCTTTGTCATCACTTTGTGATTTTCAAACAGTAAATTTATATGTTTATATACATTTATATATGTTTATATATGTTTTTATATATCATATAACTAAAACCTTAATATCTTCAGCTGTATTCAACCCACAGTTTTAATAAGTATTTCCTAACTGAAAATAAAATAAAAGAAAACCTAAAAATAAAACTCCTATTGTTAACCAGTGTAAATAGTAGTACAAGCATACTTTAGATACAAAAGAAAAGAGGTCAGGTTGCGTACAAAGTATAGATTTGTTTTGCTTGATAACGACATTTCCACACAGTTATTCTTCTAACCAGAAAGGCATTTAAAAATGTCCATTTACAATCTATCTGTAATTCAAATTAACCCAGCATCAAGATCTTGAAAGTCAATGTGCAGGTGGGCTTTCCTAAACGAATCCCTTTTGAAATGACAAATTAGCAAGTGTCATATAGACTTTCTGGCTATACCATAATAAAATCCTTAATAAATGCAGAGGTTGTCTCAGTCTCTTTAACTGTCACTTTGCTTTCTTTTTTTTTTTTTTTTGTCATACTAACATCTTCTGTAATTTATTTTTCCCAAATGTATTCAGATGCTTGCACTCTCATTACAATACTTTCACTTGTATCATGTAGAAGCAGAAGTGTTCCATGTCAGCTTGTTAACAGCCTTCATATCTGGAGGCTATTGTCATATATATGTTCTTAAAATACTCAAGAGTTTGTTGCTTAGCTAACGATAGAAAAATAAATGGCATAACGCTTTTCTTTTCTTCAAAGAAGACTGAGTTTGCTAACCAATAGAACAGCAGGATTGAAGCCAAAATATGATTTAAATGTCCTGATTCAATCCTTTCCTCATTTCATGTTAAGACTGTAAAACATACAGGGTTCCTTGGGGCAAAAGCCATGTCTGTATTTATTCTGTAAAATACTTGGTACAAGAGGAACTTAAAAAAAAAAAATTTTTTTTAATCTTAGCTACAATTCTTCTCCAGCATTTCTGACACTGTGCTTATAATAATGCTTTAAGACTGTTTAATTATATAATTTCTGGAGATTTTTAGTAATCCACATAATAAAGTAACAGATATACACAAATCTGATGAGAACCTGAGATAGACAGGTACTTGAACCTATACCAAAAAATAAAAAATAAAATAAAATAAAAATTAAGTGCCTTAAATTTTTAGAAGTCTGACTTTTCTTCGTATGGTTAGACAACCATACAATATTAATGCAGAAACAGCTTTAGGCATTAAGCAACTGAAAGCACATGCTTAGGATGGCAAATAACAAGACCGTAAAATCTGTTCCAACTCCTATGGGTTGCTGACAGGGAGCTTTGCTGTGTAGCGGGAGCCTGCCTCAGGCAGTTCTGACCAAAAACCACACTGAGTCGATCCTGGGGAAGGTCTGCAAAACTGCAAAGTCTCCCCTCTGAATCCTCAGAGCAGCAAAATCTACTTTTGCATGTACTGCTGGGATGCCCTGTCCTCATTTTGCCTAAGAAACAAATGATGTTTTAGACCTGCATATTCACAGTTTCCCTTGACAAGAATCTCTCATAAACTTGTGGAACTCTGTAGCTTGGAATGTGATGAATTTCTTAAGAAACACCCATCCTCCAAATTTGGCAATCTACTAACTCTGCTATAACATTCTTTAAAATATCAGTTTACTTTTTTTCTGTATCATTTTTTATTTACACAAGAAGCTGGAATTTCTGTTTATCTACAAAATAAATAAATAAATAAATAAAAATTAGTTTTATAGTCCAAGATTACAAAGACAAAAAGAATTGGAAAAAACATCCAAAACTTTTTTGGTGTTTATCTTGCATATAAATCACTCATAATTTCTGCATCACTGAATTCAAATTGCTTTTGTTACTTTGAGCTGCAATGGGAAGCCCATAGATATCATCTATATCCTGGCTTCGGGCCAGGCATGATAGGTCTTGGAAATTCTACAGCTGTAGGCATTGGAGGAATTAAGAACATAATTCAGTTCTCCCAGAGGTCAATGGAACTTTTTTCTTTTAGAGTGATCAAAAACGGAAAGCAGGTATCACATAGTTCTCACAGCTCTATCAGAGACATTAGTGCCTATCTGTCCTGGTTTCAGTTAGCACAGAATTAATTTTCTTCCTAGTAGCTGGTGGAATGCTGTGTTTTGGCTTAGAATGAGAAGAGTGCTGATAACACCCCGATGCTTTAATTGTTGCAGAGCAGTGCTTATACTAAGCCAAGGACATCTCAGCCTTTGCTCTGTCCTGCCAACGGGCAGGCTGGGGGGTGCAGTAAGAGCTGGGAGGGGACAGACCCAGGACAGGTGACCCAAACTAGCCAAAGGGGTATTCCATACCATCTGACGTCATGCTAAACAATATATAGGGGTGGCTAGCCGGGGGGAGGGGGCCGGACTGCTCGGGGTTAGGCTGGGCATCGGTCAGCGGGTGGTGAGCAATTGCATTGTGCATCACTTGTTTGTACATACTATTATTACTTTCGTATTATCACCATTGTATCATCATTATTATTATTATTATTATTATTTTCCTGTCTTATTAAACTGTCTTTATCTCAACTCACGGGCTTCACTTTCCATTTCTCTCCCCCGTCCCAGAGAGGGAGGGGGGAGGGTGAGCGAACGGCTGCGTGGTGTTTAGCTGCCAGCCGGGTTAAACCACGACACTATCCTTACATAAAAGAAAAACAGCTGGAAAGAGCTGCTGTGTTAACAGAGACTCTAATATAAATAATATAAACTTTAGACAACATGCAACAGGAAAGAACAAGATAAACTCTGTTGACAAATGAGTGACAGTCCCAGCTGACTTCTCTTCTCCAAGCAGCACATGTGAACCAGAGTTTCCCACTGCTCTCTCTATAGGGAGGCTGTACAGTGTCCTACATTTCCTAACTACCCCCACAGATGTCACTGTTTCAGTGAATTGTTTGACATAACAGCCTACTTTAAACAGGGCAAGACCGTTTACAATGAAGCAGGATGATTTTTCATAAGTCTTCTGCAGAATATGATTCAAGCTTTAGAAGTCCAGCAGAGGAAGAAGAATTGCATGTGTGTCTGTCTTTCTGCACTTTTTATCTGCTTTCAAAGGTGACAAGACTCACATTACAGGAATTTGTAAGCATCTTTAAATTAACCACATCAAATATGTGAGTTCTTCTATACCTGGTTCACCACGCTTGAGGGCAAGTTTCACAAGATTCATAGACCCAACCTATCACCAGCACTGTTTTTTGCCTACCGTTACAGAGCTACACAAATATGGGACAGAAACTGCTGCATCTGCTTCCTTAGACCTTGTGGTGGCACACAATGATTATATCATTCAGGCAGAATAAATGAAGAATCTAGTAGTGCTTGGTTATTTTTTTTTATCATTTTGTTATAAATATAAAGCAAAAAGTGATGAAAAAAATGTTTAATTATACACTTTGTGAAAAAAAATAGGAATAATATTAATTTGAATGTCTGCTTTTAGTGCTTGTGTTCTTCACATCTTAAGTGGAAAAATCCTATGTGTGTAGGATTTTTGCCTGTAGAAACTGATTTTTGTAATTTTTTACTTGAAAACAGGATATAGATAGCAATAAATTTTGAGATGTATTTTTTCATTTTATCAAAAAGATTTTAAGTGTCAAAACAAAAAACAAATATGTTATCTTCTCTTTTAGTCCCTGTGCCATTGTTGGAAAAAAAAAAAAAAAAAAAAAAAAAAAAAAAAAAAAGCTTGCTTATTCTTAGCATATCTCCTACTTCCTATTTCTATAAATACCCTAAAAAGCAGAAAAATACTTTTAAATTCAGTTCAGTGTGGATTTCACACTGCAGCCCATGCAGAACCCCACATTGCAGCAGGTGGACATGCCCCGAAGGAAGCTGCTGCCCACTGAGTGCTCACACTGGAGCATTTTTCTGGCAGGAACTGCAGCCCCTGGGGGACCCACACTGGAGCAGTTTGTGAAGGACTTTATCCCGTGGGAGGATCTCCATGCTGGAGCAGGAGTGTCAGGAGAGAAAAAGTGTGAGGAAAGAGCTGCAGAGACAAAGTGTCAAGAACCAGGCAAGCACAACCCGTTCCCCACAGCTCTGATGCCCGACTGAAGTTGAGCCTAGGAAGAAGAGAGTGGGAGGGAAAGGTATTTTTGGTTTTGTCTTTGTTTCTCACTATCCTACTCAATAAATTAATTTTCCCCAAGTCAAGTTTGTTTTGTCTATGACAATAGCTGATAAGCAATCTCCCTTTCTTTATCTCAGCCCATGAGCTTTTTTTATTGTATTTTTCTCCCCCTGTCCTACTGAGGAAGAGGAGTGAGAGAGAATCTTGGTGGGTGTCTGGAAGCCAGTGAAGGTTAACCCAACACAAAGATGGAAAATTTACCTTAATCTTCTCAAATTAGTTTGGTGCTGTAATCACTGCTCCTACTTCCATTTCAGTTTAGCCTAATTCATCTCTCATATGCCTCCCATTTATTAACACTCCCTACATTTCTTTATACAGTGTATGGTCCATTAGGCTGATTCCATCCATCCTATGCCTCTTCTGCTGTGGTCTCACAGGAGATAGAGAATGACTGTTAAAGCAGCACTTTATACTGACAGCCAAATAAGTATTTGTCATTTTAACAGTGCATAGCTATCAACAGCCTTTGCAATGCTGACTCTTTGACTCAATCCCCATTTTTTCCACAATGCTCATCAAGAAAGATCCAAAAAATGGCGTCTAGAGTCAGCCATGAGGAAGATTTTACATCATGCCAGAGGAACAGTTTCAGCTTATCAAGCGTCTTCTCTGTCAGTGACTTGTCATTCTCAGTTGGTTGCTTCAAAAAAACATCTAGGAAGGAATTACAAAATTTGTGTACTTAGGAAATCACCATTACATTTGAGTTCAAGAAAGTTAGAAAAATGAAGAAAAATGATAACATAAAAAAAAAAAAAATGCCAAGGTGAGCAGCAGCAGTGATAAGCTGCAGCAAAGACAGACATGACTGTTGACAAATCTCATGTTCCTACCAGGAATCTTGCATTAGTTAGAGTCTGCCTTTAAGATTCACAGTCTGCAATAAAGTGGTCAAATAAGCAACCCAGTGTTTTGCTTCAGATACAGAGCAATTATCTAGTTCAGAAAAGAAAGGAAAAGATGTATTTTATTTTTCAAAGTCAATATAATTTAAAATTGGTATTATAATTTTTGAATGCTTGATATAGACAGTACTCAATCTTTGATGAGGAAATAGTTAAAAAAAAATTATTATTTCATCTGGCAAGACAGTGAAGGAAGTTAAAATCAACATACAACCTGAAGCCCATTGTTTATAAGAATAAAGGATCCAGTAAGCTGTATGCAGTCAACAACACTTAGTACAAAGATATTAAGAAAAATAAAAAGATCAGTGATATCTGTGAGATTCTAACAGGTGGAAAGCTGCTTTCTGGAGTAAATTTAACTTGAAGGCTTTGGGGGGTTTCCTCCTAGATGAATACTCCATGTGGCCACAGGATAATCATCCTGTTTCTCATTTCTTTATTTCAGTGTTTTGTACAATGTAGGAGATGTATCTGTAAAATCAACTACAACTGAATGAGTTCTGTATAGTAATCAACTTTCACCTACCTTCTTATGATTTGTTGCAATTAATCTGTTCTTAGTACTTATATTCCTTCAGGTTCCATGTATTTACCATTGAATAAATTCTTTAGAAAAGGATCAGCAACAGGGATTCAGAAGTTAAATCTTAACCAGTTATCATAAAGCAAGCAACTTAATATTTCTTCCTAGCATAAATATTATCAAGGTCCTCAGTGAAGAGCAAATACAAAAGGTTCCTTCTGCAGCCTGCAATGCTATTCTGAAAACAGAAGTGTATGACACAT
The DNA here is from genome assembly GCF_009819795.1 of Aythya fuligula. Classification (NCBI taxonomy): domain Eukaryota; kingdom Metazoa; phylum Chordata; class Aves; order Anseriformes; family Anatidae; genus Aythya; species Aythya fuligula. The sequence goes on from NC_045563.1 coordinate 51,373,211, forward strand.
TCTACAGCATACTGCAATTGCTGCCATCACAGAATGACTAGGTGAGCGGCAATTTTATAGAAAGCAATCTAAGGGTTATACTGGTTCAGAAATTGGATATGAGTCAACAATATAATGCTGTTGCAAAGACCAATGCATGTACTAGAAAGTATATACAGAAATTATACATTACAGGTATGAAGTAATGATTTAAACCTCTCTGTCCTTTCAAAGCTACTGTTTCTAGAGTACAGTCTAGTTTTGCACATCAGATTTTAAGGAAGCAGACATTTGAAGAAAACAAAGGTTGGTTAAAATAATCAGAGATCCAGTAGCTGAATTTTGTGATGAGAGAAGTGGAGTATGAGCCCATCAGAGATGGCAAGGAGACTGTGCATACACTAACAGGAAAAACAAGAGAGACTGTGAAAGTGCTAGATGTTCCAATGGTAAGGATAACCAACACCACTTCATGCTGCTTGGAGACCACTGGTAACTTTAAAGAACAAGTCATGGTTGTTAAGAATGAAATAGGTCCTGCCTTCTGACAGTGAGGGGAGACAATGATTTTCAAGGTGCTTGCCATCTCTCTTTTCTATGATTTCTCTAACTTTCACAGAATGAATTTCTAATTTATTATTGCATTCGGTTTTTAAATTATTTTCTACACTGTCTTCGTCTATATTCTGAAGAATATATTGGGTCACTGCAGCACTGCCTACTTTGTCCCCAGTGGCTGGAAATGCACACTAGTACTTCTCTCTTAGGCTTGTAAATTCAGCCTGAAGATGAGCAGATCTGGCCCTACTTCAAACTCTTCCTCTAGCTTGGAAAATTGGTGAGTGATGGACAATGTGTTAACAAGCCACTTTTAACTGAGAATTAGACTTAAATCTCTACTCATCTGCACTAAAATGCTAATTCTCCTTTATTCATTTGCACATCTTAAGGATTCAGTGCATAAACATGGTACCATTTCTTCAGCCAAAGTGTCTTATGTCGAGCAAGTAATAGTACATCAACAATCTTTTTCTGACAGTCACACTCTGCTGGACTTCCCAAATGATTTAGTGAAGCAACTGAAATGCAGCTGTGCACTTCAAAAAAAAAAAAAAAAAAAAAAAAAAAAAAAAAAAAAAAAGTATTCAGTTTCTAAAAACGCCCAAGAGAGGACAAATGCATTACCAAAAAAATGACTGCAACTACAATTCTTTGATATACATCCCTGTATTTTCAAGCAAGTGGTTCAGCAGGTTTCAGGAGAATATCAGTAGTACTAAAAAGGTTTGACCACATAAACCTGGTCTGTACCAGGTCTGTACATTGTTCCATTCGATATAGGCAAGCCTGTCTATCAAAGTCAGAGATGGAAGTCAGAGGTAACTTTGACTGCAGAAACAATGAGATGGTGGAGTTCAGGATCCTAAGAGGAGGGAGCAGGGCAAAAAGCAGGACCACAACCCTGTCTTTCAGGAGAGGAGACTTTAAGATCTACAGAGTCTGCTTGGAAGAATCCCGTGGAATACAGCTCTAGAGACAACAGAGGCCCAAGAGAGATAGCTGATATTCAAGGATCACATTATCCAAGCTCAAGAACCAAGAAAGGTCCATCCTGACAAGTACAAAATCAAGCGAAGGCAGCAGGAGGCTTGCATAGAAAAGCAAGTTACTCGTGGCTGAACTCAGACATATTGAGGAAGGTGCAAGAGGTGGGTGGTTGACCCAGGAAGAAAATAGATAGAAGCTTATCCTCACTGGAAGGAGGACAATGTTAGGAACCACTTAAAACAAATGGACTTACATATGGGGCCTGATGGGTTGCACCCGCAAGTGCTGAGGGAGCTGGCTAACATTACTGCAAGGCTGCATTGATTACCTTTGAATGGTCATGGTGATTGGAAGAGGTTCCTGAAGACTATAAGAGAGAAAATATTACTACTTTCAAGAAAGGCAAGAAGGAAGGTCTACTGAACTACAGGCAGTCAACATCAGCTCAGTCCCTGGGAAGGTGATGAAGAAAATCCTTCCGGAGATTCATAAACCTCCAGTATCAAATACACAAAAGACAAAAAGGTGACTGGGAGCAGTGAGTATGGATTTACGAAGGGGAAACGCTTAAGTAACCTGATGGCCTTCTACTTAGCTAGCTAAATTGGTGGATGAGCGGAGAGATACCTGCACAGATCTTTTGCATGTAAAGCATCAAGTTCCAGGGAATTTTCTCTGCTCATTAAGGATCCTAAAGCACCTAAGCAGAAAATAATGTTTACCACTTTTGTTTTGTTCTTCAGAAGCTCCAAATATTCCATGGAAGTACTTTTCAAGAAATAAGCTATAAACGTTAGATTGAGCTAATAGGATATCATTCTTTGATATTAAGGTAAAATAGAATCTGACAAATAAGATATAAGAAAAGGGGATTTTTGCTTTGGGCCTACTCTAGACATGAATTGAAGCAGTGCTGTTCACCAGATACAAATGCAGAGTCCAAAGGCTGTAAAACATGATAAGCAAATGAGGGGAAAAGTGTTCTACATCAGATCACTTTCTAACACACAAAATCTCTTCAGTTTGATCGAGCCAATAATCTGTGTGTTAAAGTCACAGTGTTTCTAATTTGTATTAGCAAACCACTGCCAGTTCCTGAAAGAGTATAGAAGGTTAATGTTCCATGCACCGTTGGAGTGTCTCAAATGTGTCCATTGAGAATTTACTTTTTAAAAGAAAATTGGCATCGTATCTTCTAAAAACATTAGCTACAGAAAAAGCATAAATTATCTCTTCTGTGTTATAGTCAACTGCTCTTTTGGATCTCAGCTGGTGCACTCAAGTTTTTTATCAGTCTGATTGGAAAAACTGTGGCAAATGTGCAAAGCAGTAAGTTTAGGTACAGCAGAAGCTGCAGTTGCAATTTTCTTAATTAAGAGATACTGATTTTATCTGCATGATTTTGGATGTGTTTTAAAGTGTTGATAAAAAATTTTCTTGAATCAAAAAGTTTTTTTTTAAAACTGGGACAAGATGTAAGCAATATAATCATATTCCATTGTTTATAAGCCAACTCTTATGAAACAAAAGAAGAACAATATTCTAAATGCTCAGTTTACTTCCAAGGAAATCTGCTGGAGGCATGAGGAAAGATGAATCTATCATTTAGATTGGTAAATCTAAATTTAAAAATCTAAAAATTTTTAAATCTAAATTTAGATTAGCACTCCTTTGAGTGCTAAATTAATCCTTATATGGTTGATGCTGTTCTACCTGAGATGCAAACTTACAGAGAAATAAAGGACCAATGATGCACCTAACCACTCCTGCTTCCTAAAAATCATAAGCCCTTTTCCTTTACCACATACACATTTATTAATGTAGGAGTACTGGGAAAACCAAGAGTAAAACCACAGAAAATTTTCTCTGCATTTTGAATTTTCCACAAGTTCCTTTTTCTTCTTGTCTGAAACTATGATGCAATGTTGTTGTGCTGTTTAAACCACTGAACAGTCATATTACATACTAGAAATGGTAAATTTCAGTGAGAACCAATCTCGCTTATATATAACTTGTTTTCCTAACATTATCTTCTGGAGTTCTATCAGAAACCGTATACACAAAGACTAGTAGCAATCTTGTCTAGTAACTATAGAAAAGTACAGGAAAGCCTCAAGATTGTTTACAAACAGTTTCTTTCAAAACTTTTCTTACTCTTTGATCAATAGTTTCACATAACCACTGCAACAGTATTATTCATGTAAATACAATATCATAAAAGGTTAGTAATACGTGTCTAGAATAGCAATTCATGTTGTTGAATTTCTGATCATCAATCTAAAGGGTTGTCATTGTAGTGGCAGATTAAATCAGAGTGGAGTTATAATCTCTCTAAACTATTTTCCAAACTGGAAATCTTACTGTGTTGAAAGGGGAAAGGGAAGGGGAAGTATAAGGGGAAGGGAAATTATAGCATAACTGAAAAAAATAATGTACCTCTAAGCCTATTGCCAAGCATCAGTCTGCTCTGTAATTGCATTTCCTGCTGTTGTTGCAGACCAAATTAAAAGTAGTTGGCCACAAAGCACAAAACCCATGGAGACCTGGTGCCATTAGTAATCAGAGGTGATGATTAGTGAGAATAGCAGAGGAGACATTAAATTGTGCTAAGCTGTTAGACACACAGACAAGATACTGGAATGTAGGCAATGTGGGAAGGAAAAAAGCAAGTGAAGCCCAAGTGACAGTAAAAATATTTTCAGCTACAGTGTTTGTATGCAAAGATCACCTGGTGAGTGAAAACCTGGCAGGAGAGTGATTGGTACTGTAGAACTCTCATCATTTAGTGTTTTGTGGTTTTTTTTTGTTTGTTTGTTTTCTTTTTCTCTTATCCCCATTAATTTCCAATGTGTTTTCTTTTTACCTGTTTCTTTTTCTTATTTTGACTTGGAAACTGGTGGGAAGTATGAGATTGACAGATAAAGTGACTGAAGTCCTTAACAGTCTTTCCAACAGTCACAGCATGGGCAGCAACTGAAGACTTCTCCTTGCCTACTGTTTTCTAGTCTGCTCCATCTGTGTTCCAAAGAAATCTAGACTCTTAGAAAGTGAGAAAGTTTCACTCCATTGGTCCAGCTAATCTTTCAAGCACTCCAAAAGAGTATTTACCGTAAATATTGTAGGAACTGACATTTTCTGGATTCAGTTAGCATGAAAATTACATATGAAGGGAGATATCAACATGATAGATGTGGTCAACAAAGAACAAGACAAGAAGGCCACAATCTTCCCTCTAAACTAAAAAGCGATCTTCAGCCTTATCATGAAGGTAGTGCAAAAACTGATGTATGTCTTTGGAACATAGCAAGATATTATTAGATAACATCTTTAATTAATATCTAATAATATTATTAGATAACAAGATATAAATAGCAATCTTTATTGATATCAGTAGGCTGTTAATCCCGTAACGTCTTAGTGCAGGTTGTTAAATGTGAACCATATACAAATTAAAATCATTTAGGTTTTAATTTTTTTTTTCTATCTTATGGAAGATCTCACATTTTTGGCTATTATCTGAACATAGTAAAAGGCAATATAGCAAAATCAGTTTATGTGATTATACCACGCTCTGGCTGTCATCTGTGATATACACAAACTGTAATAGCATGAACAGAATCTCTTTGAGTTCTTCTGGGAAAAAAGTTGTTTCTCTAGAGCAGAAAAACCTGATTTATAAAATTTATCAATCAATAAGAATGGTATAAAATCATTTATAGTATAAATACAGATTTCTGAACAATAGATAGGTTGGGAGGACTTTGCAAGTCACAAAATCAACTTATCCACAACACATAGATTTAGAAGAGATCTATTCTTGCCTTCTTAGATCTCAGAGACAGGGAAATAAACAAATTTTAAGAATAGCTGATAGTTCTTAAGTCATGAAGATAAATATCAAGAAAATAAAATATACCAAAAGGTATAAAAATAAGAAAGGAATCTTAAATACAAGATACCTCCGGGATGAGCTTTGTATTGGGAGTTTCCCAGGAGAAACTGCCTCATCCACTGGAAAGGTTTTCAAAGGCTTACTGTACTGAGTGGGTGGAAAGAGATATTCTGTTCTGCTGTGTTTTACATACCCTTCCCTTTTCTACATTTACCTTGGTTCTTTGCAGTCACCTAACCAAAAGTCAAAAAATTCCTTCAACTTGATATTGAGCTCCCTCTCCCACACATACCAAACTTTGCAATAAATCATGTAGACACACTGAAATCTGTCCAAACAAGTCCCCTCCCAAGTGACACAGGAAGCTTGGAACACCACCTGCCATTGTAGGCAAGATTATTAGAAGCACAGCTACATGCATCATTTAAAATCATTAGCATAAAATCAATAGCTCTAGGAAATAATTACAGTTTTCACCATGACCTTGTCCCCCATGGTACCTCGTCCTCTAGGGTTATTTAATTAAGGTCTAAGAAGGATAGTCTTGTTCAGGGATTTTGCATGAAATTTAACTGATATATAGCTATTGAAAGGCTCCTCCTCCATTCAGAAAAGCCCTTTAGTTCCTTGTCTTTGATTCTAAATAAAGGTGCTTAGAAACCTGACAATACAAGTGTAATTACAAATAGGTTTAATTTATGTTAAGTAATATTTAGGAAACCTTTCTGATTATAAAAGAAGTGAGGTATGAAATGAAGAGCTTACCAGAGTATTAGAAAGGATGTGAAATTTCCTTTGCAAGCTACCTTTGAGAATAAATTTGACTGTTGTTTATATCCTACCTTGGAATAGTGCAGGTTTATCTACTCTGCATTGTTCAAGATGGGTGAACTGAGTAATATCCTGAAGTCTTTTTTCAGCCCTATCTTTGAATGTTTTCTATTTAATAAATAAACAGCTTTCTATAATCACCTAATCTAACTCTACTTTAGTTCTCCCACTATGATCCCAGCATGCATCCAAAATGTGTGAAAATCAAAAGCTGTTGTTTTCTAACTGCTAGATTTATAAACTTCCCTTATAATAGAACATGCAGGCATTGTCTTTTAGTCCTGGACACCAACACTGGCAGTAAAACCTCTGAATTTGGATCTTATATGACACTTAATGATGTTTTATTTACTGTTTGAATTTGAAAGTTCTCACTGACATGGCTTTTTAAGGCCTTCTATTCAGAACAGATGGGATATAACTAAGGTTTAACAGATAAGACTATGTCTATTTCTATCCCTAAAAGTAGAACAGACTTGTTTTTCGTCCCTGAGAAAGTCATTTAAGTTTTCTTAGCTTCTCAGTTTCCCCAAAAAATGTAATTGACTGTTTCTATCTCATGGACATAGCTGAGCATACTGTTGACAGAAAGATCTTTTTCAGAAGAATAAGTGTACAAGGCATTGAATAACTCAAAATCAACAATGAGAGACCAACTCATATATCAAGCCATCACTCAGAATTTTGCACAAGACATGTAGCACACCCAGAACTGTACAGTCACCTTTATATTTAGCATGCCTATCTCATCTGTGCCCATTGTAGCACTGTCTCCTTTGACTGCAAAGTAAACATCATGACTCTCATGGAGGTAGTAAGAAGCCAACCAGTAAGGATTACATAGAAATCCATTCACTACAAGTCTGGAGACAGTGAAGCATACATGACTTGGTGTGTTTCTGTTGTTTCCAATCTGATTAAAAGTATATGAGCTTTCACAAAGGATTTGTTCTTACCAGATTTCCAGCATAATTTTGTCAATTTAAGACACTTGGTAAGTTTAAGGAAGTCAAGGATTTTCCCAAAGCATAGCTACCACGAGACATCTAGAACTTTAGAACAAAATGGCTGGGATTTACCAAAAATTTCAAGAGGAAATAATTGAATGCCACTGGAAATTCACTCTGGCTGTCCCTCTACATCTGCAATTGTGAATCTGTTGAAGTAGGATGAAGCAACTTGAGCTGTGAGAATGGACTTAACTGTTTCATCACTACCACACCATAGTATTTTCACAGGAGCATCTAACAGTTAGCCACTGATGAATAAAACCAAACGAAATTGGCTCAAGGGAGCAGTCTTGGAATACAGGAAGAGAAGAAGCCTTGTGTTGGTGTATAGATGTCAAAAAACAAAAATAACTAAATATATTTATATGATGATTTTTAATAGGATCATCATAACAGAATGGTTTGGGTTGGAAGGGACCACAAAGATTATCTAATTCCAACACCCCGCCATGGGCAGGGATACTTCTCACGAGATCAGGTTGCTCAAAGCCTGTTGCTCAACCTGACCTCAAACACTTCCAGGGATGGGGCATCCACAGCTTCTCAAGGTAACTTGTTCCAGTGCCTCACCACCTTCATAGCCAAGAATTTCTTCCAAATACCTCATCTAAATCTATACTTTTTCCAGTTCAAGTCTGCCCTATCAAATAGCCCTAACACTACAGCTCTATCAGTTCAAATAGCCCTATCACCACACTCTCTGATAAACTGTCCCCCTCCAGCTTTCTTTTGTCCCCCCTCCCCACCTCCCCTTTAGGTACTGGAAGGCCGCTATAAGGTTTCTCTGGAGCCTTCTCTTCTCCAGGCTGAAGAACCCCACCTCCCTCAGCCTGTCTTCATAAGAGAGGTGTTCCGGTTTTCTGAACATCCTCATGGTCCTCCTCTGATTCTTACAGTTCTCCTGAGCTCAAAGTCTTGGAGGCAGAGCACTGCTGTGTTTCCTATACCTGTCTGTGACTATAGTAGAAAATGACTGCAGAAATGTTTTCCAGAAAAAAAAAAAAAAAAAAAAAAAAAAAAAAAAAAGATTATTCTTCAAACTGCCCTTTGCACTTTTCTGTCAACATTTTCTGATTCCACAGTCTCTCAGAGGGAAAAGGTAGAAATCATGCTGGAAATACGAGATTCAAATTAGGACAACATTAAAAATAAGAAATGTAATTGAGTTCTAGACTTCATTTTCCAGCAGCTATGATACCATGGTTTTAAAGATCATCCAAAACTGTAGCTGTATCTATATTAAAATCAAGCCACCTACTCCTAAATGACAAACAGAGTGTAAGGCTTGCTACTAGCTCTGGTTATTTAATGCAGACTGTCACCAGTGAGGCTGATTTCCCTGCCCTGCTCTGTCTTTGCAATGAGGCTTAATAAACACTGACAGCAATTACACAGAAATAAGGTTTTAAACAGTCCCAATTCCATCCTCAGAATGGATAAGATGGCTAATAAATATCCTAAATTACAGAGAAGGCTGATTCTGAAATATGGCCCGTCTCAGGTGAAAACTATGACACTCTGTGTGCTTTCAATACTATTACATATGAGATTCTTGTCTGAAAATCTCTCCCTTAGCTGTATCCAAATTGTACCTTTCACTTTCTGGTTCTAGAGAGCTACGACATGAACTGATCTGTCCTCTGCTGGGAGATAACTCCATTTAAAAATAAAAAATAAAAAAATAACAATAATAGTTGTACACCCAAATGAGGTGACTGTACATGTATAATAGAGAATCACATATGTCATGGGTGATATTCACACAATTCAGTTGAATTCATCTTAGCACATTTAAACAAGGTACAAAATTGTGCACTCATTCTGTTTTACCATTGTTTTCATTTATATAAAATATTATCAATATTATTAAAATGCACTTAAAATGCTAATCCTTAGGTACATTTGAGGGCTAACAGGAAACATACAAATTGAGGAAAGTGGGATTATTGAAGCAAATTGGTGGAGGTTAAGGTATCATTAAGCAGTACACACTATAATATAAATATCAAGCAATAAACCTGTTTGACCTTCAATTTACTGATAATTCAGTTTTACAAGAATTTTCTGGTATGGCTGGCAAGGTAACAGGTATTTATCTTATGGCCAAAACCTGAACAGTTAGGTCTGTATTGAATTTAGTTTTTAGCTTACCAAAACAAGGGGAGTAGGCAGGAGTAAGAACTGACTTAGAGTTAACTGAGGCATGGTTGACATTACTTAAAAAGCATGAATTACAGAAGTAAATAAAAATAAAAATAAAAAAAAACAACAACAACAAAAAAAAAAACAACGGGAGGCTTATAACTTGAATGCTCAAGGAACTAAAGTAGCAAAAATTGGTAGCAAAACTAAAATAGCAACCAAGCAACGGAATTTAAAGTAACAAAAGGCATGTCAGTAACAAGAAAAGTTTTACACAAAGAGGCTGACATCAAGAAATCCTCATCTGGGAAAGTAAGAAAGATAATTACTAAATCTGAATAAGTAACCAGAAAAGTTATTGGCAAACTTTTTCTAAGTTCTATGTCTGTAAAGGTATAAACTGCTTTCCCTGCAATTTCAATGTTTAAGTGATTAATTTTGCTGAAGGTTTATCAGACAAATTAGGCTTACCAACAAGTGGTACATGAAGTCCACTGAAGAAAAGAAGCTATTCCTCACATCATGTAATGTACATCCAATCAAGAAAGAAAATTCAAAGTTATTCAGTGGAAATACTTGCAAGGAGAAATGGTCTGATGAAGGTAATGTTTAGAAGAGATTTCATAAGGTATTGAAACTATGTATACAGGTTTCATAAAATGTATGTGATATCTTCATACACACATGCATATGTGTACATACGCATATATACACACACAAACACACACAAACACATCACCTAGTTTTGCAGCACTTCTACTTACATTTCACCATTCCAAGCTGTCCCTTAGTTGCATAATCAAGATTTAGGTATGTGCATACACCTGGGTTTTCCCAGCGTCGTTTGTCCAGATCCCTGACCAGAACTCAATGAAGTGTTTCAGCACATAGACTACTTTATGGTACCATTAGACACCTCACTAGTGTGTATTTTGGGACTGTCCCTCCATGCAACCTCTCCTAATGATCTAACAGCCTACAAACAAGCAACTGGGGGGTGGGGGGGGGGGGGTTGTGTTGTATGTTAAACCTTTAATACAAGCAGAATGCTGTGTCAGCAACAATTCTAGTTTCTCTCTTTGGTGCTATTAGATACACATGGTGAGACTTCATTTCCATCATGTTTATAGTTTCAGCATTGCCTAAGGGAGTTATAAAAACTAGTCGTGCCTGTGTAATTTTTGTGGCATGGTTAAAAGAATAGCCTTGAACTCTGAAAATGATCTCTGGATGTAAAATGGTAATGGGCTATCATTCATTCCTTTCTTTTCTGGCTACATCAAATAACACTTTGGTATTTAGACATAATCCACAATGTATAAATGCTGAGTAAGAGAGATAGAGGGAAGCTCTCTCAGTCTGACTGTAAATTCAAACACAAAGGGAAAAAAGGTCGCCAATAAGAATACAAAAATTATCCTACACCCTGATCCTCCCTGCTTTGATTTGTTTTTTGAAACTATTAGATCCCCAAAATTACACAGCTTCTCTCAATAGGAGGCAGCACCTGAGATGTGAACAGATTATGACAGTGCCATGTATTTTACACCAAGAAAGAAAAGGAACATCGAATGAGTATTTATGATGACCTGTAAATGGCAAGGCGGTACAGGGCAGAATTTGATACTGCTTTTTTCAATTTTACACAGTGTAACTCCTCAATAACTGCCCTTTACACAAGGCATGACATAACAGGAATAGCATATCACTGCCAGGCAAGGTAGACCTATGGTAGAGCTGGAGATCCACAACCCTAGGTTGCTGCTGGGGCAGGGACTGATGGCCCTGGGCTGAGCTGAAATGGAACTCCTAGTCCCATGGTCAGGGACTGGGGAAGATGGTCAGTGCCAGTATGGGCTGTTAGTGTCCTCAAGGCCCTGACATTATGCCACACAATGTAAGAAGTCTTCATCCTTTCACCGTGCTCTTAAAATTAAAAGCTGAAAAGTTAGGTAGAATTTTTTTTTTTAAATATAAACAACTTTTTTTTTTTCCAAGTCAAGGGATAGTATATGTTTTAACTCCTCTTTCTGATTTTCTCCATCTGAAAAACAGTAACTACAGTTCTTTAAGTTTATGTAATATGACAGAAAATTTAAGGGAATCTTTTTATGAATACAGATTTTGGGTGAGGGAAATCAGGAATTAGTTCCAACAATTTTTATTAGTGTGTAACTCTGCTATGAAGACAAAATGTGTATTTACAAAATACGCAGAGATTCACAACCTTAAACATTATATTTATAGCTAAAGGTGGCAGAAAGATAAGCAGTAGGACAACTTTATATCCTACCAATGTGCAGTTAAAACTTGAGCACTCCTCAAACATCAGACATGTAATGTAATTTTTGACTTGTTTAATGCTTGTGATTTTCAAAAAATATTTATATTCAAATCACTGAAAAGGCGTCAGTGGATCCTATAAATGACTGTATTCTTTTTTTTTTTAGAACATCCTGTCCTTTTTATTTCTTGATATTATAGATGAAAGGGTTGTGTCTAGATCTAGCATCATATAAGATAGAAAAAGGACCATTCTCACTGGGTGCCCTATTAATGACAATTTTTCATTCTAATGAATCTGTAGCCACCTAAGATTTCACAGCCATCACTCTGCAGCACTTAATGGTCACCTGGAACTTCATTAACACGAATAGGAACCAGACCTCAGTGCTCTAAAATCACAAGCACTTGTCACAGAATATAAGGAAACAAATATTATTACTGTTATTACCATAGCAGCCATGACAAAGCTAAGGAGTTCTGAGTCCATCTAATAACAGGTGGTGAGTATTTACACTTGTTAGTTTGACTCATTATTGAATGAAATATAATTGTATATACTTAGAATAATATTGTAACAGAGATTTTGAGATCTTAAACTGTCATTTAAAAGGAGGATTTGTCTTGCTTTTAGTAATCCTGAGGCCTATAAAAGGGATTTTAATGGATTTTTATTGAACACATTTGCATATTTCTTCCCAAATCTATGCTGTTGCATAGTCAGATGCAATTTAAACTCGCTGACAGAGCAAATCAAACACGGCTAAGAACATTGATTCACCATTGTGTGGTTGGACAGGACACCCCTACAAAGTGACTGACTGTCAGAAAACTGACAGATGTAAATTTGTTTTGAAAATTAATTTTGGTATGCTTAGTCATAATCTGTAGTAAGCAATTATTGATTTGAAGTTGAAAAGTTTACATAAAAGTAAAAACGAAATTAGCTGGTTGCTCACAAAAAACTTCTCTATTGATATAAATGGAGATCAGAAGGTGAGAAAGAAGGATGAGAAAAAAAAAAAAAAGACATAAAACACTGACTATACATGCTTCAAAAAATAAACATAAAAACAAAAGCAAACAAATAAACAAAATACCTTTGAAGAAACCAAAGTCCTGCCTTCTTTTATCATTTATTTCCTGTACTAGGCACAGTTATGAACACTTCTACATAACTTAACTAAACCCTCAGAATGGAGGAGTGGTGCCCACTCTGAATGTGTGTATGAATCAGAAACTAAAAGGCAGAGCTTATTATAGAAGAACAGATGAGGTGGCAGATTTTGTATGGATGGATGCTGTGAGTTCATGTAAAAAACAAAAACAAAACAAACAAACAAACAAAACAAAACGAAAACACCACCACTAGTCTCTGTGCAGAAATAATTAAGGAATAGGCAGGACAGATATTCCTGCCCTATGCAGTTGTAGTATTTCTTATCTGTAGGAGAAAGAGAATGAAAGAGGAAGTAAGACCTTTGACCTGTCAGAATTATTCTCCCATTTATATTCTATTTATTTAGGCAAGGAAAAATCAAACAAAGAAACAAAGGAAAAAACAAAACAAAACAAAACAAAACAAAGAACTATTCATTTCTTTTCTTGAACAGTCTTATTGTCCTGAACAGTCCTGTTTATTTTCTGTACAATATAGATTGTACACATTGATCCAGTCACAGTGTATCTAAACCCAGAGTCTACAAAAATACTATCACATTCACCTTCTAGATGAGGAACAGGTTCTAATTTTTTTTAATTTAAATTATTTTCTAAGAGTGTCAGTCCTAAAAGAGAGCATTTCTATTTCTGCTTAGCACTCAAAATTGTAAATGCTTATCATGGTTTCTCATGCTTCTGAACTGACAGTGCTGAATAACAGATCTATACAAAACTGAGAATCAGTACAAGTTTTTCTCCTATGGAATTACTTATGAAGTGCCATGATCTAAAAATGCTACATCTGCAGGGTATAAAATCAGTTGATTTCATAAGCTATTTCCATCCCTTATCTTTTCGCCTGACAATGCTAAAGTGGTAACAATCAGTTTTAGTTACCCCGATGTAGTTTTGAAAGTCAAACATCAGAAACTGATTTCAAAACTACCAAATATAATTCTAAGCAACTATCTGAAGGAATCTTTTTGATTCTTCCTGATATGAGCTGAATTAAATTCATAATCAAGGCAGAACACTCCTGACTGCAGATCAGAAAGAACATGATTAACTATATTTTACTGATTTTTTTTCAGTATGTCACATTTTCACCCATGCATGATAAATTATTGTTATGTCTAACCACAGGTATGGTTGCTCCTGGAAATATGCCCACACAACCTAAAATTGTATAGAACAAGTAAAGGAAAGTCTTTATTTCTTTTCTATTTCCCCACTCTGCATATCGTTAGTTGATGGTATACGTAAGGTTCTTTTTTCCCTAGAGAAGATACTAAAAATAAAATAATTATTTTTATCAAACATAAATTTTAATGTAGTACCTTCACACTGACCTCATATGTTTTTGTATTAATTACATCATTACATCTCACAAGCATTTTATGCTTTGGGGAATTTTAATTTGAAACATACTGCCCTCGGTATACGTTGTTGTTTTTTTGTTTCACTTTGTTTTCTGGATAAAAGGTTATAATCTGTTCTTTAGCCTGTATACTGATACTCTAAGAATCAGCATTAAAAAAAAAAAAAAACTAATTTCCATGAAAACATGGTTCCAGAGGTATGTCTGGTTTCCTGCAAAACATAGTACCAGCAAGCAGAAAATATGATGATAAACTGACAACATAATGTTTGTATCTACCATTTTTTATAAAACTATTTAAAAACTCAAAGATTTCTGCCTTTTATCATGGAGTATATTTTTTTACAATAAAAAGATCTGCATTTCTTCTACAAAACATTTTCAATACACTCATCATTATAGAGTCTTAATTAGATACCCTTTCTCATTTTTATTACACTAAAAGTTATTAAATGTAAATTTGGATACCACTTATCTCTGTTTTAGCTACAGATTTGAATTTGGCCAAATCTTACTGCCTATAAACATATAAAATCATTGTGCCACAACAGTAGGTGATAGATGAGAAGATTTCTTAAGAGCCATTTCAAACTAAAGCATTAGCCAGACAAGACAAATGGGTGTATTTGCACTTATAGACTCAGAGATGCCAGAAAGAATCATAATACAACATAATTATACCTTTGTCCACAATAGCTCTGCAAATGCACTTCATTTCCAGTAGTCACTGCCCTCTGTTATTCTGCACCATGGTTCCCAGGCAGCTGTGTACCCTAATGCTGTGAATGTGAATTTACCTTCAAAGCAAAAACTACCATTCGTTCTGAACTCTGCACAACAAAACAAAGTAGGAGAAAAGGTCACAAAATTCATTTCCTGAATACATACCTAAGCATGTATCCAAATTTGAAAGACTAGTGCATTGCTTTTTTCTTCCTCTAAATAATCATGTTCTGGACCGTTTATTCTGACAGGTCTTTAATATATGAATACAGATGAGGGAGCAAATGATAGATAAGAAATTTAAGAAAATATTTTTGAAGGAATATTATTTGTTTTGTGGTCTTTGAAGAGCATCTGACAGCAAGCCATGCTACATGGCAAGCCTGACTTGCAGCAGTATAAAGAAAGCAAAGTGGCCCTGAAAACATTATTGGAAAGGAACACCTGTGAACTTATGAAGGTTGATCTTTGATGAGTAGAATTGGTCCTGGAGGTAAGACTGGTAATTACAGATCTTGAGAAGGAGCAGGGGGAAAATGGCTCATTTATTTCTTCACTGAAGTGTGTAAAATATATTTGTAATTACAATGAGCGTTGAAGAAAACAGAGAGCTTTGATTATCCAGAAAAGAAAAAAAAAAAAAAAAAAAAAAAAAAAAAGGTGTTTTTTCTTAAAAAGCATCTCTTCATTAAAAACAGATCATATTTCAGCAGGACTAAGATGTGTGGAAGAAGAGATACTACAATACAGAAGCCAATTCTCAGTTCTTGTCCCTGAATGGTGAAGTTTTCTATGACTCTATGAACAGGTTGCCCAGGGAGGTGGTGGAGTCACTGCCACTAGTGCTGTTTAAGGAAAGGTAGCGTGTGGTACTTAGGAACATGGTTAAGTGGGTAATATTGGTGTTAGGGGGATGGTTGGACCAGATGATCTTGGCATTTTCTTCCAACTTTAATGATTCCATGATTCTAAGTTCTGAAGTGCTAACATTCTGAGTAGCTTTATTTTGTATCTGCTTCTCCTTATTTTAGACCTTAAATCAAATGCTATAAGAAAAAATCTCTAATTTATTTTCCCTCAGAGTTTTAGCATTCTTCTTCTTCTTCTATCAGAGAAATTTTGTTTGTTTGTTTGTTTTGTGTGTTGTTTTAAATATAGAAACACAGCGTTCAGTGATACTCATTCTACCAGACAGTAAAACATCTGGGAGTTTGTTTAAGGATTTATTGTCATTATACTGGAGAGGCTGTGTATTACTTGAGTAATAAAAGAAGGTAAAATAATTGAACTCTCATCGCTTACTGTGAAAAAAGACAGACTTGAATCAAAAGCAATCAATCAATCTTCCCACTGTCGCCTTGGCCCTTCAGTCTGTAAGTCTACAGTTTTTACTCAGTCCTGCAAACCAGTACAGCTCTGCACTGCTATCAGCAATCAGCTCCTTAAATAGAAGCAGGGAGACTGAAGAAACACATTTAAAAAAAAAAAAAAAAAAAAAAAGGAACTTTTAATCCTGTAATGAGTAATTCATCAGCTTCCAGTCTTAGTTTCCACACACACAGATACACCCTGCAGGCAAAGGACAGGCACTGTTTGTCGGCTGGTGATAGGCTGTGATTTGGAACCATATTGTTTGCCATCCTTTAAGGCATTAATAACAACAGCTTTTAATTCCTGGCTTTTTACAAGCAGCAGCATGTTGTATTGGTCATTGAGTTTAGACCTCTTAGCACTGCTCAGATATTTGCTAAGTGAGTTGCGGTTTTATTCTGCTTACGAGGTGTCTCTTAAGTCATCAGCCAGATACTTCCTGGCACAGTTCCCTCAACAGGGCTAATGAATTATGACAGTTCATCTCAAATTGCCCAGCTCAAACATTTAAATGTCCACCGCAATCTACCAATGAACCCATCTGACTGCCATTAGGGATCAGGGGGAGAAGCTTATTAATACACATAAGATTTGGCAGCATGTCAGACCTGATCTATCACAACAGCTGAGATAATACACTTGTGCCTCTTCCCCTATCCTGTGGTGAGAGAAGAGGAGAGAGCACCGGCAGTGTAGTGTCACCAGGGAGGGCACTGGTGCTATCCAGCTTTGCTGCATCTCACTCTATCTTCCTACACTTCCTTATGTGGTACTTTGAAGAGTATCCATTTCTTTCAGCAGAGATGTTCTAATCTTTGCAAGATGTGAAATACACTTATAAAAATGTATTTTCTGGAAGTAGGAAATCTACAGCACGTTGGTTAATTAAACATAGTACTTATCTGATTTCCTTTTCTGTACCATAACCATGGCAGAACAACGGGAGCTACTAACAAGCTTTTAGCTCAGTTTGCTAAGGCAATTTTTTTTCAGTCAAACAATCTAAGTGTTATCACCACAAAATAGCTGGAGAACAAAATTAAATGTCCTAATAAGTAGCTCCAGGTAGCTACATTTTTCCCTGAAAAGCCTGAAGAAGCAATTTGGGATAAAGGCCTTTTCATGTTGGAAAAACATTATTGTATCTTTGGTACTATCTCTGTTTAAATATATATCCTATACTATGAACTATTACTTATAATTTAAGACTCATGCTTTATTTCCAATCCAAGTGAAAAACAGTTTTCTCAGAAGAAGCTACTGTGACCAAATCAAATTCACTTTTTTTTTTATTTTTTTCCTTTTTTTTTTTCTTATGGCAGGGGTAATATCCAGTAGAGAGAAACTTTTTGATAATAGAAATGTCTCTGGAGACACATAATGGGAAAGAAGGCATGTTACAGCTCATTTACTTATAGCAGTTATGTGTTAAATTGCGGATGAACTAAAATAGACTATAATTCTTTGAAAAAGGCAGCAGTGAAAGGGTTTGGAAATCTATCCCAACAGAATTGCTCTTTGAGTTAATATTCTATGGCTCAGAATAATTATCCATATTATTGATCCTGCCTGTGTGGTATGGGCATCCACACAGCACCAAGTAATGCTCATAGTCTTCTCCAAAAGACTAAAACTTGGAGTGGAGCATGCTATTCACAGAAGGGATATGAAGAAGATTTCTTCAGTCAGCTTGCAATTCATTTTCCATCATGCCAGCACCAGTATAGAAGTTGGAAAAACATTGTCAAAATGAGAAAACAACTGTGTAAGATTTGTTTGCCATTATCAGCCCCTTACTTGAGTCATTCCCTCAACAAACTGCCACAAGTTTTAAATACAGAGACAGAAGAGAAATATTTTGAGGTTTTCCATTGGGATGTGAAAATCATAACATTAGCCCACATCACCAAGTGCATGACAAGGCTAGGTCAGCTGATTTAAGTTTGCAGTGACAGCATGTTTTTGAAATAAGTTTCTCACTTAACCCAGTTTATCTTGTATCGGTTCAGTTTGCAGGCAAATTTTGATAAATGTTAAATGTATTCTTTGGGAAGGGAGCTAAACCAGAATCTCTGCTCTGAGTATGCACCATTCTCCAGCCCTTCCTGGAGACAGCAGGCTCTCAAACAAAGACTGGTCTTTTGGACAGTTTCAATGCATAGACTGATCCGATGAACAAAAACGGATCTAGTCCCAGGTGAGACTCCCAAGCTGTCTGAAATGCCGGTGAGTAGGAGTGTCAACATGTTCTGCTTTTGTCTACTCATTTACTAGCACTGCACCAAATCACTAGGTAGTATAGATTTTCACTGAGATTTTCACTGAGAGCTTACCTGTAACTCATAACTAAATACAGCAAACACCTGCTGTAATAACAGAAGATGTCACAAAATTACTCATTTTAATCCATAGTTTCTGCTGTTCTTAAAGAAAGTTATCATCCTCCAATAGAAGGTGGGTATTTCTATTAAAAGGGCAAGGGTAACAGTAATGAAAGAATTCCCAGACATGACTTCTATTTGCAAGCATTTGAAAGCTATTTCAAAACACAGCAAAATTATTTGCCTTCCTGAGCTTTAGAATTCTTTTATATCCTTTTTTTTTTTTTTTTTTTTTTTTTTTTTTTTTTCTCCCCAAATTTCTCTTACTTATCCCCATATTGTATTGTTTTTCTCAAATGGCAGAAAACAAAGGCAGTCCTCCTGCCTTTTTGTCCTTTGTAGGTAAAGCTGTCTATTTTGTCCTCACCCCAAAGTGTGAACCTACAGGACTCCCATAATAGGTGAACCAAAGTATTAACTGAAATATTTACACACTGGTTTGAAGCATCAGTAACCTATCTATTTTGTCCTTAATATAGTCAAAGAGACAGCACGTTCCTGAAGGGGTATTAATGTCATTCAGCTTCTTTCCTTTTAGCAGAATTGATCTGATTTCACACTGCTTTAACATTGAAAGTAACTGCAACTGGACATGTCCTGTAGGAGATACTTGCTGGGTGACCGGTTCTTGGTATGTGAGTGATTTTCAAATTGGTTTAGAGTGCTTTGGTTCTGGTGACAAGTGCTGGATCTGCATTCCTCAGAAATTAACTATTTATTTATCTGCTAAATTTAGGGCACAATGATAAAATGATTCTAGCCACTGTTTCAGTGGGTTCATTTACAATAATGAGACTTTACAGTCATCAAGCATATATTTAAATCCTTTTAAAGCTAAGAAAATAATTATTTTTAATAAAGCTTTGAAGAACAGGTACACTTTCACCCATTTGTCCCCTAACTAAAGCCAACTACATAGTTACATATCTTTTTATGAAGACAAATTTTGTTCTCAGTTGCTAGAGAAAGGGATGCATGAAAAATATCAGTTGCTAAGTTTTCATGAAAGTAGCAGAGAGGCAAAGAAGATGATTGTCTTTGCACAATCATACATGAAGAAGCAAAGAAACAGATTATTGTGTGAGTCAACTAAATTAAAATCTGTGGGAAGAAAGGAGAAAGTACCTGTAACTCTGTATATGAAGGGCAAAGTTAGCAGGAGAACAAAGGCTAGGATTCTCCTCAGCAGATTAACTGACAAAAGATCAAAATTCATATATATTGACATGGAAAAAGAAGAAAAAAAAAAAAAAAAAAGGAGAAAAAAAAAAAAAAAGATGAGCACAGTGCACTAGGTTTAGTGAATTAGCCATTACTGAATAAAGTAGCTCTCAGGCAGGAAAATCTGAATTAGGTATATGTTCCATGCAAATTATGTATAAATATCACATACATACACATCCATATACACATATATACACATCTCCTTCCAAATGGGAATAAAGACTTGTCTTTTAGAGTAGGATCCCATGGATTATTTGTTTCTTGCAAATAAAAATAAATAAACATATTTTCTTATGACTCGATTCCAGCTAGGGTTTTGCTTCAAAACCTTTCACATAAGCAGTAGCTCACTTTAAGGTCATATTTATGGTTCATATCTCTGACGTTTTGTCCGAAATCCAATCATTTCTACAGCTCATTAATGAATTTGATTGTCTACTTCATGTAAAACTACTAGTTCACCTTTTCTCTTATGACTGTCATCTTAAATGAAGTTATCAACAAGATTTTTTATGTGTTTTCTCCATCTGCACTCTATCCAAGACATTTAACTATAAATTTCTTGAGTCATGGTGGTACAAACATCATTTACCCAACTTCACTAATATAATTGTTAACTCACATTACAGACTCTGTCTTATGTTCCTTGACATAAGAACTGTGGTGCTTTTTTGCCCTTTCTGCATACTGTGTCCAGCACTGGTTTTGATTCTTCTTTCTGCTGTAGGATTGCTCTGTTCAATCTGTGATTGCCTCTTTTTCAGATCCAGAGATAAGCCCTTGTATAGCTCACTGCAGTAACATCAGACAGCACCCTTCAGGATCGTCATCTAGCAATTCCAGCATCACAGAGAGTTCACTCACTGGTGGAAGTTATGAGCCACTCGTACATTTATACATGTAGAACAGATTCTCAGAAACATGAGTGATAAAAGGCTCCTTCCAAGGAAATGAGGCCTTCTGTGATCTCAGCCCGTTATGTATCAAGTTACAAGGAGAACAAGCCTAAGCTGGTATTCACTTATCTAATACTTGGGTATGTCTACTTATGGCTGGTTACCATTCTGATGAGATACTCTTGCCACTCTAGGCAGGCAGAGCTCTATTTCATATCTCAACAATGAAAGTGCAAAAACATTTAATTCAATTTTTCTCTGAAGCCAGTATCAGAGAAAAGTTTGAATAATGCATGTGCCTTTAAACCATGGCCCCATCACTCCTCCAGTTCTCTTTCTACTTTGCTTCCGTTTTCCTATCTCATTTTGAATCAGAACAGATTATGCATAAGGCATCTTCAAGCAATGCAAACTATTTGAGAATTTAAACAAAGTCCTCTAGCTTAATTAGTTGCTAAATACATTTTTTCATGTTGCAAAGGAAGTTTATGACCATGCCAATAACTGTCATTTAGTTATAAATTCCTTGACTTGTGGTGGTACAAGTATCATTTCTCTGACTTTATTAATATAACTGTTAACTCACACTGCAGACTCTGCAGAAAAGGTTATGAAAGGAATAGCAGCTTTCCTGCATTCACATACACATGATACACAGCTAATGACTAAGTTTTAAGCTTGTTACAGCTTCTCTGAGAACCTTAACAGGAAAAATCCTTAACTGATAGAACACCTAGGAAATTCTTAGCACTGCTATTCTGCTTGGAATGGAAATCCATCAGAGAAAGTGATTTTAAAAGTAAGGAACTGATGAATAATTCAGTTTAAAAAAAAAAAAAATGTCAGTAACTGAAGAGACAATGGAAGAACTAGTAGTCTTTTTTTTTCATCTTCTGTTATCATGACAGTGGAATGAACAGAGGTCACATCAACCCTATACAAAATAACTAACAGTTTCAGATAAATTAAAATGGGAGCCCTTTTGGCATAGCACCAAAATACAACAAGGGCAATACATTTTAAAGTGACAAAATTAAATACTTTTTGTATGACAGATAACCTGTAGAGATTTAGGCTACAAAAATTGTGGGAGACAAAAGGTTATCAGGTCTAAAACCATACATAAATCGATTTATATAACAACTGCTAGATACAGGATTAAGTCAGAATTACTTCACTTTCTATCAGTAAATGAAATTACCCTGTCCAAGTTAAGTGTGTGTGCTCATGTGTGCATGCACATGCTCATGCTTGTGTGTTTGTGTGTGCAGATCTGTGTGCATATGTATAATGGGATAAAAAGGAAGTGAATGGAATTAATAGGATATTTACCTTGATTTTGACCTCCACATTCAGTCCTTTTATCTCTTTTTTCAAATATTCTGATGTCTGAAGCAGTTTTATTTAGACTTTATAACTCTTTGGAATATAGAATACATTTATATAATCTAATATTAACATATACATAACATATACATAATCTAATACATTTACTTAATCTAAATTTCACAGCAGACTTCTCTTATAGAAGAAAAAGGCTAGAAGTATTTCCCATGGCTTTATCCTGTGGCTTTACTTCTGATTTTTCCACCTTTGACCTTTTTCAGGTCATTTTTCCCCGATGTTTGGAAATGCATCTTTCAAATACTTAGGGGTGAGATGGGCCTGAAGAAAGATGTATAAGGATTTCAGGAGAACTTAAAAAACATTCTAGTGATATTACTGCTGCCAAAATCCTTTAGCAAATGTAAGTGTTATTTTTACTTTTCCAAGGAATACTTAATGAGCATCAAATATTCATAGAGGATAGATAATATTTAAATGACATATTGAAATGATTAAAAATGTGCAACTTTGATAGTGATTACTACATTAAGGCCTACAATACATTTTCATTAGGCACAAACTATCTCCAAGGTGATATCAAGAAAAAAAGATTTCAGAATTCTTTGCACTATTCATAGGGAAGATCACATCCTAGCCTCCATTTTCAGGATGAAGAATTAGGGTTCAAGTCAGTAGTTCATAAGATAAATTGGTAAGGTAAATCAAGAAAAGGTCCACTCAGCCCATCATTTACCCTAGCTTATGTTCCATTTGGCTAGCCTTGACATTAGCCTCTTCCTCTGTAATTAAACAGCAGATATCCCATTCTCAGTCATGATTCTATTCTGACAGGTCAAATACCATTTGGATATGAGATAACAGGAAATGGTAGAGGAGATATGATGTAGACTGTGTATTTAAACAGTGTTTTTATATGCTCTTTCCTAGGATAATACAACTCTTTTAAAGGTGTCTTTGTGATAAAATGTAACACTCGCATTTTCTGTAGAAAAATATGTTGGAAACTGCTCCACTGACAAGCATATTAATTTTTCTGCCTATATTTCTTCTCTTATTTCTATCAAATTAGTGCATTGAAATGCTCTAGAATGTTATTGTGAACCCTGGAGAATTGCCATGTTTCCAAAAATCTAAAGTGCTTGAAGGTACAGCTGCAAAAATCAGAAGTAGTCTAGGAGATGTAAGATCTTTCTTCAATATGCAGAACTACAGGCATGCTTATTTATATGACAGAACCCTCAATAATTGATACTATCTACTTAAGAAAATGATTGTAACTGACTAAATACTGTGAATTAATAAGCATAAGTTGGAAATGCAATGAAAGTTAATTTGTTTCAGTTGATAATTAATTTATATTTCCTCTGTATCACCAGGTTTACTGCTGTTTTTTGATTATTTTTTTTTCTTTTTTTAAATAATGAAATAAATAAATTAAAAAAAATATATATATAATCCCATTAGGATAATATCTTCTGTGCTAAAGTTATGATTGAGAAATAAGAAGAAAAAATAGATGATTAAAGTATTAGATTAACAAAGCCAAACCAGGTTTACAAAATCACAACCTCCCAAATTACCAAGGATTATACATACTTTAAGTAAAGTTTCTAACAAGCTTCCTACAAAGTTCAGTTTTCTGTTTTTCTTCTCTTTCTTTCTTACAAATCTAAAACAAAACACTGAGCTCAAAAACAGCTAATCCTGACTTTATCTTGCTCAACCACACATTCAAATTATTCTAGACTCTCACCTATCATGTCTATGTATAGCTAAAGTAAGGGTAGAAATGTTTGCTACTTTTAAATATTAATTTTTAATGAGAGAGAGGAATATCAGGTTTACCCAATTCATTATATGATTTACATAAGACAGAAGTTCTGAATGAGGCTAGGAGATTTAGTTGACTATTTTATTAATTGTTGGAGCACAGCAAACATCTTATCTGGCTTAGAATTATCTTAGAAGTGTTTACTTCCATTGTTCAGTAAGCCAAAAGGAAGAAGGGACAGTCTCTAAGTTTATAACCCAATTAACATCTTTTGTTTTACGAAGCACGGACAAGTTGTTCTACAATAATTTTCACCAGCTTCTAGTAACTTATCTGAGATGATACAGGAATTGCAATCACTTTGGAAAAGCAACAGTGTTTTTTCATCCCCTGTGGAATAGAAGTGTGGGGGGAACAAAGGGTAGGGTAGGGTAGGGTAGGGTAGGGTAGGGTAGGGTAGGGTAGGGTAGGGTAGGGTAGGGTAGGGTAGGGTAGGGCAGGGTAGCTAAAAGAAAGAAAAGCTGATGGTTTCAAGGGACTACAATAAGGAGCTTCCTGTTTGGGCACAATGCAGAATTACATTAGTTGCAGATGATCTATGATCCTGCAAAGACTGTAGAACCACATTAAAAATAATAATAATTAATAATAAACTTATCATTTAGTTTCCCTACTAAATACATGTAAATACATGTAAATACATGTTCATGATTCTTGTTCTCTTTCCAGTCTCTTCCTCATAGAGTAAATACTTCAGGGACTGAGAGATTTACTTTTGTTATCAGGAAGTTTGGCTACAGAATGCCAATTTTTACCATTTTACTAGAATAACTGCAAGATCCTGCCTTACAGTGTCACTTGGACATGTGGTAGAAGTGAGAGTGATGGTAGTTGAAATCCTCATCTACTGAGGAGTTATTCCTTTTTATTAAAGTGATCTTGGTAAATACCCTTTTGCATTCTTGACCACAGGAAAAGCTTGCTTAAGAGTAGCACTGATCTATGGTTGTCACATAAGTCAGACATCATCAAGGTCTTTGATCAGAACAATCAGACATAGTCATACATGAGTAAACAAAGGTTTCCTGTCCCTGTATAAAGTTTCTCCTTCATATACATTTATTTCCCTGCTATAATTCTTGTAAATACACAGTTTAAGTCTTCAGACAAGCACAAGCTGCTAAGTAATGAAACTTAGTGAAAAGGTTGCATGCATTCTGAGATATCCAGGCCTTCCCTCCCATGCAACAGAAAGTTTCTTATTTTAGAGCTCAGATATTATTTTATTTTTTTTTTTAAATGCATGTTTATTTTGAGATATCCTAGGCAAACTATAGAGCGAGTACTGATTTTCTTAACATATGTTGTAAGTCCTGCTGAGGCTGCTGTGACACTGATTATGTAGGCTTAGAACTTCAATCTAACAAAGACAATAAACTTGCAAATTTTGTATTTTTCTTCAATATGCATTAAATGTCTTTGAGATAGTGATTGGTTTGCATAATTGCTAGGAGGTTGACAAAGGCCCACAGTGGTCCACCCAGAATAGTACAGTGCTGTACTCTGAGAGAATTGTAATGCAGAAAGGGAAACGTAATGTCAAATCCTTCCTAGATAGGGAAACTATTAGATGTTTACAGCAAAAGACAGAATACATACAGTCAGGGGGGAAGGAATATTGAATTTCTCTATCACCACCCTTATACAAATAAATCTTTTGGTATCAGCTCGTAAAAAACTCCACTAATCAAACTGATCCAGACAGTTTGATTCCAGTCCAGAGGGACAGAAATCTCTTCATGTCTGGGATAATCATCAAAAGTACTGTTCCCTTAGTGCCAGAAGCAGGATTATTGTTCTGTCATTAACCTCCTATAGAGCTAGCTGGAAAACTGCCAGTTACAGAAAATATTTTCTCATCACCAGGCATAAATTTAGCATTCTGTAGATAACAGGAATTAGACCAAGAGATATAGCTTGCTTCAACAGGCACTCAAAACCAGAGTTATGCAGCTCCCTCATCATATAGCTACTTTTCTCCTACATTGTTCTGCAGTATATGACAGACTTCTAGCAGAAGACATCCATCCTGGACTCTCCAGAGACAGAAAATCTTCTGGGAAAATAAGATATGGAGGTACTGGCTGCCCATACTGTCCAGTCTGCTGTGACTACAGCCAGCTGGCACAGCCAGAGAAATGGAACAAGCCTGCCAAAAAAAAACAACACACAGTTCTTCTGTGGCTAAGATGCTAAAATACACCCTTTTTTGGAAGGCATGGGCAGAGGGGTAGCTTGTTGTTTGTTTGCTTATTAAGCAAGTCTAACTGAGCTGAATGTATTACTTTACTTCAACAGATACTTTCCCTCTAACACCTAAACCACAAGCCAGCCTCAGAGAGCAGTTAAAAAGCAAAACTTACCTCTATCAGTTTGCTTACTTTTCTAGAGATTATCTGTGGCAGGTATGCTATTTTAACTCGGATGTTGTTGAATTTATTTGTTTACCCTTGACATATGGCATTTTCTATTTTAAAAGATCCCAGGTTCCTCTGCAGCAATCTTATCTCCAAACTGTGCAATTTAGCTCAAGCTCCTCTCTCTCTCTCTTTTTTTTTTTTTTTTTTTTTTTTTTTTCCTCTGTATATCCAACAAATTTGATATTGTTACACAGTGTTCTTTGCATCCATCGGTCTGCTCACCTTCACTTACCTATTTCGTGTGTTTGTGCATGTTGTTATTACTGGCAAACTGCTAAAGCTAGAATCATCTAATAAGACACCAGAGAATGTGGATGGCTCTAACAAGACCATTCTAGACTGTTAGAATATAATGTGGATATCAGAAGATCTAAACACCTTTGGCCGCTTAGTTTAGAGGAAAAACATTAGTGTTTATCATCCAGCCTGTCACTGTCAAACTCTGGCTCTAGCCATGCTACTCTCAGGACAGTTCATTGGCATTTACACCAGGCAATTTTGAGAAGTCTTTGTGTGTGTGTCCTCAAGCAATGCAGGATATGAAAAGACTGGTGATGTTAGGGGGCATGAATTTGTTCTTATACATATAAAAGGTTTTGTATACATAAAAGGTATGTATACATATACATATAAACATATAAAAAAGGCTGAGTACACTGATAATTTTTATTTTTTTTTTTTTAAGAAACTTTCTAATAGTGAGAGATGTACAGTAGGCTTCTGTTCAGACACCAACAAGCCCTGGGTTGTAGGTCTAATTTCTTTCTCTACTCCCTTTGAATGTCTTAGCTCTACAACACTTGTTGCTCTCATTGATTAATTTGTATTGATGCTGTACAAACAATGAAAAATTGTCCTTGACACAGAGAGCTTACAACATAAATATGAAAACAAATACCACTACAAAATTGTCCTCACACACTGAGAGGAAGTCCAGTGACTAATGAGACTTCTGTTTTACTTACGCATATATTTCTCTCCCTCATTCTCCTACTCTTAATGAGCTAGGATCCAGTAACAGGGAGAAATACTTAACTTCAGAGAAGCGGTAAAATGATTTGACAGAGTCCTAACATAGCTGCTAAATATCTTTCTCTACTCTTTGTATAATACCTGCCATCTAAAACTGGTGTTACATGGCATTGGCTTTGGATTTGGCAGTGGGTAGAGAACTAACAGACCACCAATGTCAAAGGAGAAAAATATTCTGCTGAATAACATTTGCAGTCTCACAAATATGTGAGACTTGCCTGAGAAGAAACATTCAAACATCAGATAGGAATCAGTGTAGACCTTATATATAAGAACAGTTTGATTTCAGTGCAGTAGAAAAGCCATCTTGTTCTCACTCCCATCTACAGTGCAGGTACGCAGGCAAAGAGAAATTCAAATTATTGTTGATGTTATTGACATTCCTATTTCCTGAATCCTAGCTGAATATCAAATTTCTGATGGAACACATCGGCAAATGCTCTGCTGTTCGAGCTTCATTCATCCCTTGCAACAGACAGCTACTTATCAGCCAAAATTTTCCAAGAGATTTTGTGGCTGCTGAGATAGAGGATCATGAACCTATATTAATCCTGTCATCTGAATTTTAGTTTGATACTTAACTGGAAAAGTATAAAAACAAAAACTCTGCCTTTGGTTCCATTTTGAATGTCTTTTTTTCTTTTTTTCACAGGTCACACTGTTGATCTTGAGTAAAGTATATGCTTTGTGTTCACATCTGAGACATAATGAACTGCCTTCCACTCTGTAAATGGCAAGGTCACAGAGATGTTTTGTTGATAAATTTTCTTTAACGATTTGGGTTCTTAACTCTGATGCTTTGTCTCTAATCCACTTTTGAAACTCCACTGCTGGGGAAAAATGCTGCTGTTTGTGTACTAGGGAAAAAATGTTGCTATCTGTGTCCTAGAAAATTCAGACAAATGGCTTAGCATCAGAAAAAAAATATCAGTAGCATGTTGATTTTTCCACTTCCCAATTTATAATGTAACAGGAGAAATATTACAACCAATCTTCTAAAAGACTGAAAATGCAAATAGCTGAGAAGAAACACTTTCTTCTCTATCACTTTTTTTTTTTTTTAAATAAAAAAAGCATTTAATGATTACATTTTGTGCAACTTTGCATTTGGTGGATCAAGTCCTGCATATTTGAACGAGCATACTAGTTAAGAAATCCTTACAGTCAAATTTCTGACTGACAATTTTCCACTCTCTCCATTTTAAAGCACTTTGGCGCCGTAGTTCTTATGACTGCTTCTGTGTGCTGGCAATTACTCTGATTAAAAACCCATTTGAGAGCTTCTAAGGTGACAGCTTAAAGCTTTAATCCTCCCTGTGATTTGTACACTGTTGTCAAAACACAAGAACAGTTATTTAATAATGTAGCCAGCCGAAGTATTAAAATATAAGAATGCAAAAGGGGGAACTTACTGAGGAAGAACACAGAATGACAAGAAACTTTAGATTATATTTATGTTGTTCAAATTCTGGTAGGCTAAGACCTTCAGGAGACACTTCTGTACATCAGAACAGACCAAAGATTTGCTGTAATTTTATGGTAGTTTTATAGTCATGTAAAAGTTGTCTGGACGGTAGAATTCCTATACAGCACATATGATTAAAATATTCGAATAATATAACATGTAATATATTAATATACATAAATAATATATAATAATTGATTAATAATAATAAATAATAATAATAAATAAAATATTAATATTTAATAATAATAATAAATATATAAATCATAATAATGATAAGCTATTCCGTGGCATGGGATTAAGGGCTTCATTAACTCCAGAAGACAGCAACCCAAACCATCCTAAATACTCGATGTACTTTTTGTAAAATCAGAACTGCCCAAGAACTCTTCCTATTCTTGCTGAAGCTATCCATAACATAAATTTATGGAGTTAGAAGTTGTTAACTGTCAGCTATTGTACCCATGACTTTTGCCAAAATATGGTTTGCACAGCATTTATAACCAAAGCAAAGCTTTCAAACATTCTTTTCATATCCTTATTCCTGGATGTACTCATACTCTGATCACTTTTCACACCACAATTTGAACAAGTATTTATGAACAAATATAAGTAAATTTAAAAGAAGACTTCAGTCCTTCCTCGACAGCATGAATAAATGTTATTAACCATCATGTTTATTTAAGACCCAGACAATTTCACTTGGAATGAACAGTTAGCCAACATATTTGTGACAGTAATTTGCTGATACAATCCTTTATCTAGCCATAAAGAGGACTAGTACTGCACTTGGAAATGGACCATGTAAATTCATTCACTTTACATTTCAACAACA
Source organism: Aythya fuligula (assembly GCF_009819795.1). Taxonomy (NCBI): domain Eukaryota; kingdom Metazoa; phylum Chordata; class Aves; order Anseriformes; family Anatidae; genus Aythya; species Aythya fuligula. The sequence goes on from NC_045563.1 coordinate 51,402,960, forward strand.
AAAACAAATAAATAGATAGGTATTTACTTACTTATTTAGTATCAAATAGCAAGTAAGGAGGAGAAGGAAATGGGAATTCACCAAACCAGTGACTGAGAACAAACATATCTTTACTCCATCCCATTAGGAATTTATATATGTTGATAAGATCACTCTTTTGTGTCTGGGTATTATTGACTTAGGCCAACCACAGACCAATGTTAAGTTCAGAGTCAATGCTGGGAGAAAAAGAATATATAGTTGTGATTGGAATCAGACTGTGACAGTGTCAAGTGAAGGGATAATCTCCTAGAAATGTTGTTCCCCAAGAATTCATCCTCTCGCTAATGGTATGGGGTCCTTGTCTCATGTCTGAAGATTTAGTTTTAGTTTTAGGCTAAGAGTCTGGGTTAGGAAACCAAGAATTAAGCTGCCGTTGGAATGTGACTGGAAAGAAGCTGCCAAGGGATGAGGGAGATGAAAGGTCTTCAGAGAATTTATTTTTATTCTGATAACCCCCCCTCCCCCCCAAAAAGAAAGTCCTCCATATTAATTCTCAAATACATTGTCATCCACTTTACGACCCTTACCCTCCCTAACAGTTATGTCTTTTATTATAATTACATAATTACCTCAAGAGACACTGGAAAAACAGTCTGATCAAGAACTTTCCTTTCCTCGTATCTCTTTCCTCCCCAGGCTGCTTATCCTCTTGGTCAGAATATGGGTAGTATTTATAGCATGTGATGCCTCCTGTTAGTAGGTGACAAGAATTAAAAAATCAAATTAACTAAAGGATTTGAGGTACAGAAGCACACACTCACATGTACATGAAAACTTACTCCTTTAGTAAACAGGTAACTTTAGAATACAATCAAATACAGGCTGACTAGAACATTCCCTTAACCTTAAAAACAGAGTAGATCTGTATCATGTTAAAAATAAATAAATAAACAAACAAACAAATAAATAAATAAATAAGGAGAGTGAAACCTGGCAGTTAGTACCAAAGTGGAAGACAATATAAAGCATTGCTCAAGTTTCAAGTGTGCACACAGTATCAGATGGAGGGATACTGAAAATTATGTTGAAATAGTTTTATTCAGGTTACAGATACTCAATAGTCAACCTTTTTTCTTTCCTATACACTACATCAATTTTTACAAACAATTTAGCAGATTCCCCAAAATAGATGTGTTTTTTATCCTTTAGTCTCTTTATCCATGCTGTCTATCTGATATTTAGTCTATGTAAATAAATCAACAGTTCATAGTAGCATGAGAAATTTTTGTCCCATTGATTTCCCATAGCAATGAAGCATTATATTAGCTCAAGGTGAAGAAGTTAATATTATGAGAACAACAATTGGAGAAATAGTGGAGGAATTATGCACCCAACTGCATATAAAAGTTGGAAATTTTATCTTCGTGTTCTTGTGATATTGTAAACTTTGAGAGCAAATCAAAAATTGTTAACATCTAAGAATGCTGAATTATCTACTTATTGATAAAATTGGCATCCTTAAACATGTTTGTGTCTGAAATGAGTATGAATGATACAAAATATTGTTTACTAGCTTCAGTTGAATTTCCTAATCTTTTGCGCATTTTTTCTGTTGTTGCTTTTCCTCCCTCTGTGAAACAACTTCAGGTGAAAGAGTGGGATAGAAAAGGGGAGTGTGTCTTAACATTGTCTTAATATAGTCACAAATATCCTGAATCAGAGCATATGTGTCATGGCTACTGCCTGCCTTTGAAAGTGTCTAAAATGAAAGACAACAAAAGCTTTCATATTCATAATACATCTCTTAACCATGGAGTGCTTCTTTGGGACATATCTCCAGATTTATATTTATAGGTTAAAACATGAGTTCAGCAATGTAAAAGCAATCTTGTTGCTGACTAAAAAGAATGTGCCCATGCTATCATATTACCTCACACTCAAATTTGCACAGAAGTCTGTATGATCCAGTTATTTACACTGCAATATTAGCTTGAAAACCAGCTTAAATTTAGGAGATCCCAGACTGATAGAGAATTGTCAAATCCGAACTCCTAAAACCTAGCAACTAGCTAGCAATCTCCATCTTGACTGGTTAGACAGTAGCCACGTGCTGTGTGACTGCATCCTACAGTCTGGGCAACATTTAGCAGAGATGAAGTTCTAACATGAAAATTTTGCTTCCACTGTTGGTAGTTCCAACAGATGAGTTGAAGTGACCAGACAGATTTTAATAGACCTGAACTCATCTGTTCAAAAGTGTAAAACAGAAAAAAAATTTGTTATACTCTAAATGTGGCTAGTTTTAAGACATAAGATTTATAAACTTAATTCAAAGTACATTAATTAGCATGCACAGAGGCAAAATTTCTACTGGATATTTGAAAATGAGTTTCTTTTCCAGTAATTTGTAATATTTGTTGACTTTTTGATAATTGTTGATCACTAAATTGATGGAGCTATCACTCATAACCCCATGATCAACTCATAAATAGTAATGGTCAGCTCTAAATCCATCATTTTACATATGAAAGTAAGCCTTACTTTTGTTTGATGTTATTTGATATTTATCTAAACTGAATTCCATTTCTTATTTTATTATCCACCGAGATTTATAAAGTCTGTTTATCTAGTCTTGTGAAGATACTCTTCATCTACAGTATTCTGAAAATCTGGTGTCAGGAGCAAAGTCAGTCACCCTACCATTCTCTGTCCTTTTCCAAATCACTTACAAATACATAGAAAATGCTGTTAAGCCTCTCTAAATCAGTATTCTTTGTAAAAAAAACAATACACAGTATTCTCACAAAAGCATACGTATACATCAATAAGATAAGGAATGATTCTTTGAATATTCTTCCAAAATTCAGCAGTTTACCATCTGGGAACTTTTGCAACTAGAGATGGAGATTCTTTATTTAGAAGTTCCAGATGGATTTTTCTCCCATGTATTTGTTTTCCAAATCTATATAAATTTTAACCATCCACAGGTTTCCTTAACAAGACCAGGGTGCAATCATTTTTCCACCTTGGACAAAAGACATTAAAAACACAACCCCCAAATTAATTAAATTTTGCCTTTCTGTTTCTGATCAAAGAATAGTAATTGACAGTTTTTTTTGTTGCTTTCCCCTTGCCACTTTAAATGATGCATGATTCAAACCTTTTGAATCTTTCTCTAGTGCAAATCCAAACTGGCTTTTGGTCAGTTAAATTAAACCACTGTCTATGCTGTCTCGTTACAGCAGAAAGCATTTGTTTCAATACATTTTTTTCCATACATCCTTGTTTTGATTGTCTCTCTATACATTTCAGAATGAGGAAAACAGTCCTTGTTATACTATAATTTGACATTATATGGACAATCACTGATAGTAAGGGAAAAGCAATGTTCAACTCCAGTGTATGTATTAGGTAACAGGAATGAGCATGACACATAGGCATATGTATGACTCTAACTATTTATCTAACTCTGAAATTTCAGATCAATGAAGTAACCAGAGGAATTCACAAAAGGCAGAATAAATCCCTGTATTTTCCTTTCAGCTTCTAGTAGCTTCAACACTGATAAAAACAAAATGGAAGGATATATAAGTGCTAGGCTTTATCATTACAGCCAAATTATGCATGATCTGATCTCTGATCCTATGCTGAACTGATTCTGCTTTACTCTCAGTAATTATGATTTATTATCATTGTGTCAGAGAAAAGCATTGAATGCTGATAACTCTGTGAATGTTGTTAGCTGATTACATTTCACTGTAAACAATAGCTTCCAAATGTGTAAGAACTGGGTGTGATCACCTGGTAGTCAGCAGAGACAAAAAGCAGTTTAGGAACCCTTGAAATGTGCTCTGTTCTTAGTAATCCTGGAGTATTCACATAGTAAAATGGAGATCAGATGAGAAATAGATGCAACTGACTTTGGTGACATATATATTAATGCTCGAGAGTGGCAAGCAGAGCAGCCAACTTAACTGTGAGTGTCAGAAAACAATTAAATTTGCTACTGTACAGGTCTTGGCTGGAAAAGACTTAATTTTCATCATAGTCTCCATGTTTTGGATTTGTAGGAAAAACAAACAAACAAACAAACAAACAAACAAAAAACAACAGTGTTGATAACACATTGATGATTCAGTTATTGCTGAGCAATGCTTATACAGAGTCAAGGTGTTTTATTTCTCACACTGCCCCACCAGGGAGAGAAAGGAGGAGGAAGGGAGGAAGTCATGTTCAGACTGATGGCGTTTGTCTTCCCAAGAAACCATTATGCATGATGAGCCCTGCTTTCCTGGAAATGGCTGAACATCTACCTGCTGATGGGAAATGGTGAACCAATTATTAATTATTTTGGTTTGCTAATGCTTGCAGCTTTTGCTTTACCTATTGAACTCCCTTTATCTCAATCCACAGTTTTCTCACTTTTACATTCTCTTCCCCATCCCACTGGAGAGCAGTGAGCAAGTGGCTGTGTGGTACTTAGCTGCCAGAATTAATCCACAATAGGAGGTTTTCTGAAAGAAGCACAGAAGTTTAATACCTCAGTAAAGTGGGAATCCACACAATATTGGACCAAAAACAATACACGTTGTTCCTAAATATGATCAGCAGCAAAATACATAATATTGACATATACATTTTTGTTTCATAAGTTAACAAGCAATAAAGCAAGTGAGGCAGTTCAAGTCTCTCTTACAGAGACTGCAGTAAAGTATCAGTAGAAACTGAATTTAAAAAGTCCTTGCATTAAAATATGTAGTACATTTATTATGCACTATGCAGGCATTTTTCAAAACAGGAAAGCTATCAGCATACTTGTTATGTTCCGGACTATTATTCTTACTATGAATCATGAATACTATGATTAAGTGTCTTGCCAACAACTTGCAGAATACACGGGTCTGTTTACATCTTACAAATGGAGACCTTTTTTACTTTCTTCTTTACATTTTACCACTCTTCTTCATGTCAGTTAAACTGCAAGATTAGACTTAAGGATCTGTAATTTACCAGCATTTCTTAGCATTATGTAAAAGTTTTGTTCCATTTTTCCCAACACGTCTGGCCAATGATCCAGGATCAATGGTCCTTCATTGGAATTCCTGGCAGGATTTTTTCATAAAATACTCCATAACAAGGAAATTTCAAAATGAAGTGTTCTTCGGAGACCTCAGAGTCTCCAAGCCCTCATTAAATTGTCATTTATACAATATGCTTGCAAGCCACCGGGGTCATTTTGTGAAGGTACATCACAAAGGGAAAGCAGTAAATCTCAGTAAATATTTCACAACTGTCACTGGCAATTAAAGTTTTAAATGGCATCTTCTCTGCATAGCTTATACAATGAGATTCAAAAGGCAACTTCAGGTTCACCCAGATGAAACGAGTGAACTTCTGTTCTGTATTGTTTCATACTGAGAGAAAAAAAAAACATATGTTAAATTGGAATACAATATGCTATGTTGTGGTACTCCACCACATAGTAAAAAAATAAAAATCAAAAGCCTACAGTGTTCTTTTGGCTATGAAGGTTATATTCTTTTAGAAACTCTTATTTCATTTCAAATATACTGAAATATTTTATCATATAATAATTCAGAGAGGGAAAATCTATTTTCTTTCTTACTTTTTGATAAATTCAGTCTCTGTTGCTGTGGTTTCTTTCTCTTACTGTGAAAGACCTTCATTGAATTCAGTCTAGACAATCTCTTCAGTGTTTCCATTTTCCATTAGATTGGAAACAGGATTATATGATGTTTCCACACAGTTTTAGAAGTTTTCAATCCACCAGTCATGCTGACAATTGTTTTGCAGGAACATTGTAAGTCACATCAGAGTCTCAGGAGATAGAGGATTTTTGTTCTTCTTCCTCCTAGCCTTCCCTTCCCTTGACTTGTCTTGCCTTCCCTTCCCTTTCTTTTTCTTTTCTTCTTTTTAAAATACTTTTGTTCCTTATACTTCTGACACTTAAAAACACTATAGAGAGTAACGTAGCTCAGCATCACTACAGAAAGAAAATAACCTTCATATCCAATAATTTTGTATACAAATACTTCTAAACTATTAGCTAATTCTCGTATCTTCTGTGGAACCTGAAGACATTTAAAGTACAATTTTGAAAAATAGGGAAAATAGGGTGGAAATTCTGGAAATGGTTTAGCAAGATTAAGAAAGGGTAGTAAAAAATCTACTGTCACATATATGTGGATGAATATATGCACATGAATAAGATGCAATTATCTTAAATTTATTACTAAAGATGGTAAAGCTACAGATGAGCTCTTACATTCCTAGTGAATACAACACACCTTTTATTTATTCTAGATAATATATTACTTTTTTTCTTATTTAGGGACCATTTGTTAACTGCTGTCACTGAATATTACCATACTACATCAGTAGCCCATGAGAATTAGTAAAAAACAGCTACGTAGTGAGAATGTGAGGAAGTCAAGAAGTTCAAAATTTGCTTTTTATTGTATAAATTTAGAAAAATAAATAATTAAGTAAGGCAGTCACAAAATTACCTGCATGTGTCTTGCAAGTCTTAGGAAAACTTATAGATGATGATCACTGACATATATGAGCAGAAAAAATACACACTTAAGAGTAACTAAGTATTCCATAGGGACCATTTCTAAGATGATCCACATGCAAATTGTGTATTTCCCACCATAAACATATCTATTTAAACAAACCCATAAACTCCTCACAGCACATAAATTTAAAAAGTTAAATTAAAATTTACTTTTTCATCATTTTTTAAGCAGTAATGTTGTAATCAAGAGCTTCCTAGGCTTTTTTAATGTGTTGCTTGATTGTGTAGTTATCTTACTCTGAAATAGCAAAAAAAAAAAAAAAAAAAAAAAAAAAAAAAAAGTATATTTTTTCTAACACTACCAAAGTTATGAAATAATAATGCTGCATCATTTTGAATTACATATAATGTTAATAAATCTTGGGTCTTCCTCTCTGTTGTCATAGGAAAGTCCATCATGCATATGAAAAAGGGGAAGAAGGTATTTTGGTGTGCCACTGAACAGTTAGAAGCTTCTCAAGATGTGAATGTTAAATAGAAACCTACAGTTATCAGAGAACTGGCTGCAACATCGAAATGAAACAACTGCTTTTTCATACACCTCCATATATTGCATGCTATTAGCTTCACTTAACATGATTCATCACATATATATGTGCTCCTAGCAGCAGTGCTAGAGTGTAGCCATATTTTTGGAAAAGCAATCAAGACCTTGTATTAAAGATCATGAAACAATGCCATGAAATTATATTTTTCATGCAATCTTTATGATCACAAGCACCTAAGACTCTTTATAATTATTTGAAAATCCATTTTAGAGTCAATATACGCTTTTAATATTCCTGCTGCAAACTTTGAAAAACACTGAGGAAGCAAAAGGGGACAGGCAGAAGAAAAGGAAGCACAAGTTCCCATAAACAATGTTCTAGTTTTTACAGTCCTGTCTCAGAGGACTAATGACACATACTCATAAATGTAATACATAACTATGTATCTTTGACACATCAGGGATAACACAGCGTGCTCCCTTCAAATTAGTCTGTGCATCAAACTGCACTACAAGGATATGGTACAGAGAACAGATGTGTCCTGGGTTCCAGTTGTGGTGAACCCCAGCAACTAATATAGGCTTAAGTGTCTTAAAAAATGATACTTCACTCAAGTCTTTTTTATCCAATATATCTGCAGAGAACATTGAAAAACACTGTTCCAAAAAATCTTGAAACAAAGAAACAAAAGCACTGGAAAATAGAGGATATTTCTCAGTAGAGATAATGAAGGATTTCTTTTTAAATTGTGATGGAAATGCACAACAGCCCAGAAAGGACAGTAGACTTGAACCATTAACACCTGTTGAACTACAAGACACAAAGAATTCAGGAGAGCAGTTTAAATATGGTCATCAAACAACAGTAGTTTAGCATTTGCTACTTGCAAGATTATTTAAACTGATTCGACCCTTAGTTTTTCAACAACTTGATTACCTGAGTCTAGTTGAAAAAAAAAAAAAAAAGAAAAAAAAAAAAGAGAGAAAATTTGTGAAACTAGTAATTTTACTTCAGTTTAGCACAAAAATGCATGGGCTTTAAGGGCATCTGAGAGCCAAGTGGAAGGCTAACAGATATGCAGGGACTATTTCTTACTTGTGTTTCTCTGTGGTCTTTCTTTATGCAAAGAATTCTGTGAAGTGGATAATCATTGCTGCTTTTGCTTGCCTTTGAGCACTTATAAAAATTACTTTGTAATTACAAGCTCTAAGTTAACCCTGGCAGAAGAGAAACTGAAGGGTAAAAGTAAGAAAACTGGCCAAAAACTGCTGCCAAATCATGGCACCATACAGACGACTATGATGAAAATTAACTCCGTCCCAGCCAAGATCAGTACAATTCTCCACTTTGCTGAGGTGTTAAACTTCTGTTTTCATTTCAAAATATCTTGGTTCTCCCTCTTTTCTATCCAACAATTGTGGAGATGCTGTTCTGTGTTACCAAATCAAACAGGATCAGAATAATAATAATAAAAAGATAAATCCAAAAAATACACTGGATAAATAAGAACAGATAAATAAAACTGTAGTGCTAACATAACTTTTCAATAAATAGTTTTAAAACAACAACATATACCAAACAAATGTGTTTTTTAATCCAAACAAACTTTTATAAAGTAAACTAACTGTGTTTACTGTTATAGAATCAATACACTTCTGAAATGTAAATGGATGGGGCTACATGAGGTTTTGTAAATTAAGGGAATGATGTTATACTAAGTCAATATATATGCAAACATACTCTGAATATAGTACAGTTTGTAATAGCAGTCACTTACAGCATCTGACCATTAATGTCACAGAAATTGCTTTGAAAACACTAATGATGAGAAACTGAAATGCAAAACATGATTTATAAGGTTAAATGACAAATTTATATCCAAAGTAGAATATACTGTACATGAAAACAAGACAGCCATTACAGATAGGTTTTTGGCCTTTGATTCTGTTTATGACCAAGACCTGAGGGAACAGGTGTCCCTCTCAGCTGCTACAAATCTTCCAACTCAGCCAGGTCACTTTCACCAGCCCTTTCATTTAGTTCTTCAGATGGTGATGACTGAGAATTCAAGCAAATATCACCAGAGGTGAGAATCCAATGGGGCCCAGAAGATGGAAACTATCAGCAAAATGAAAAGCGTGTAATGTTGTTTTTTTCACAAAAAAAAATGGCTGGTGTCCCCATGTCTGTAAGATACCGAACAACAAATACAGATGAGACTAATGAATGCCTAGACCTAGATAATTCTGTCTTACAGTGAAATCCCTTGCTGGATTGGATCTGTAAAATTAAAGCTGAAAGATTCAACAATGCAACAATCATCAATTCATAAGGGCAGCTACCAGCAAAGTAAATATATGACTTTTCAAAATATCATTGCATGGAGCAACAGAAAAGGCTTTGTCTCCCCCTGCTCTCAAATGCAATCTCAGAATCAACACACAGAAACTATCAGGAAACAAACCCTGCTGGTCTCACACTTTAAATAGTGAAGGAGAAATTACACATCCCTTCCCCAGAAACTTTTTTTTTCTTTCCTTCATCCTTCTAGTTCCCTTTTTCTGTCCTCTGCAAGACTGCAGGCTGCCCATGATGGCACCCCAGCAGGGGAAGGAGGGCCAGAGGTCTGTGCACCCAGTGGGGATGTGTGGCAGACATGAGCCAACTGTACTCAAACACCTAGGACAGCCAAGTATCTGGGGAAGAAAAGGCCAGGAGCTTTGTCCAACACCACTTCTCCATAGAAGCGCTGTTCCTTCAGCAAGCCAAGAGCTCCTGGTCCAAGCTGAGACCACAAAGACCACAAAGTAACCAGCAGCAGCCCCTGACAGACCACCCTGCAGACTTCTTGTACCCATCAAACACGTCACACAAGGGGCAAAGAGCTGGTACCTCACAAGCCCATCTTACCTTGTGAGCTGGTACCTCACAAGCCCATCTACAATTCTGCCTTCTCCAGCTGTTTCTCCCCACAGTCCCTGTCAGGTACGAGGCAGGCTTCCAAGGCAGTGTCTGAGGGCTGTTACTGAGGCGCGTGAGGGCTGAGGACGCCATTTTAGGGTCGGTCTTCTCAGTGAGCGCTGCAGCGCCCTGCCCTGCTGCTTACCCACCCGGGAGGTGCTGTAGGTACCTGGGGCTCAGGAAACATCAGTGCTGGTGCTGCCCTCAGGTTTCTACACAAAGGGGAAGCAGCTTTTGGACACCCTGTCCTGAGGGGGACAGATCCACCTGCCTGCAAGCCCCGCCAGGGACTATTGTCTGGTATGTTACAGAAAAGCCGGTGAGGCTTGACTAGGCCTTGAACTTCAGCTTTGCCCGTCTTGTGTGTGTGGCCACCACTGCTGCCAGGGTTAACGTGGAATATATATCTAGAGATTGTAGGAATGAGGTGAAGGGCAGGTGGCCTGGTGGCACCCTTCTCAGTCCCTTACGTGAAGGCAAAATTTGAAATGGAAGTGAGTGTATCCAGCTGGTCAGCACCAGGCTACTTGGGTGGTATCACCAGCAAACTTTCTGAGGAATGAGGACTACTTGTTAGACAAGGTGGTCAAACTAGCTTACTAGCCTACTGAAGAGGACTTTATATATGCCAGGGGGTGGCAAGCATGATCTGAAGAAGAATGAGGGAACAAAGGACTAGAGGCACAGCATGACATGGCAGGCTTTCACACATCTGTTGTAAAAGCGGCACAATTCAGGTCAGATTTCAGATGGCTGCACACTAATGTGCATAGCACATGGAACAAATGGAAGGCATTAAAAGTGTGGCACAGCTGCTGCCCTTGACTTCACTAGGATCACATCCCTCAGGAGTCAGTACTGGGACTATCTTTATTAATGACCTGTATGATGGAATGAGATGTATCTTCAGCACATGACTTAAAAATGGAGGGAGCCACTGCTATTCAGAGCAACCTGGACAAGCTAGAGAAATGAACCGACAGGAACTTCACAAAGTTTAGCAAAAGCAGATATGAAGCCCTGCTCCTGGGCAATAAATAAATAAAAAAATAAAAATAAAAATAAAAATTACTCTGTGCAACTGTGCAGGCTGGGGCTGACCAAAGCAGAAAAGGACCTGGGTGTCCTGGTGGGCAGCAAGCTGAACATGAACCAGCAGTGCATCCTGGCAGCAAAGACCAAGAAGTGCAGAGAAGAGATCTTTCCAATCAGCAATCAAGAAGACAATGTCTTGAGTGCTGTATCTGTTTTTTGGTTCCTTGAGATGCTGTGCTACATTGTGCATATTCACACGTGACAAAAACTGCATGCTTCGATGCTTTGTTCAAAGATACTTTTGAAAGAGAAAACTGGATCATTGGTATGCTATAAGTAAGACTGACCTTGAACATAGGAGGATAAGACTGATCCAGTGGCAGACCTGACAAGATGTGTGACAAGACAGTTGTCACATAGTGAATGCAGCAGTGGCAACTGGAGATGCAGCCTGTTGTCTCCAGGACCACTGAGGAGAGTTTGGCTCTGGATGGCTGTTTTTGAAGCTTGATGGTGCAGACATGTGGCACACAAAGGCAGACAGATGGTAAGTGTGGCGTGCAGAAGGGTGTTCACATTGAGTGCGCACAGTAGCTTCCGGAATATGTTCTCAGCCAGTAATGTCGAGCACTATGCAGTGTAGATGTAGCAAGTAGATTTTAGAAGGGGCTAGCTAAGAACAGCAAGGATGCACACTGCTCCAGCGTAATTGGTTGGAGGAAACAGCAATTATTCCCTGAAGTATACCACAAGAACAGTATAGATTTAGCCAGAAGGATACAAAAATATTTCATATAGCTATGACGCATGGCCGAGACTGACTATTCTTTCATCTGGGTTACATAAAAAAAATAACATGAGTATTTTGGTATTTCACATTGTTTCTCCAGGATTTTATCATTCTTTATGTCATTATACTATGTATATATGGTTAATTTTCTTCACTGCCTCTTTTAATCTCATAAAAATGTCTTCAGATCTTTTGGGGAAATTTCTTTAGATCCCAACTCCTGTTTGAATCTAAACATTTTTTTTTTCATCCACTTTGCCATTCTGGGTTAAAAATATTGGCATCAATGTTTAAAAAAAAAAAAAAAAAAAAAAAAAAAAAAAAAAAGTCAGCTTGACTTGAGTTACTGTCATTTGGAGATCAAAGCTTTTACTAATATCACATTGAATTTCTGTGATACATTTAATCCAGATTGAAACTAAAATTCACTTTGGAATATGTGCTATCATTTTCAGAAATAAATGAGTTTTGATTGGGGGCATTATTTCAGGTCCCAGAATGTCCCTTAAAGAAGCAAGAAACATCATCTATATAATCTATAACTTAATTCACCGAGAAGAGTGAATATATGTAGTCCTCATTGCAATATTTACTAAATACACTAAAAAGACTATCGATGTTAAAAAGGAAAAGGAAAGATATAATTGGAAGTTTCTTTTGACCAATCTTCCTCTTAAGAAAGCGCCATCAGAGCAATCATAAAATAATGAGTTCAAATTTAGTGAAAGGTACCCTGAATTTTTTATTTTTTTATTTTTGCAATGTGCAGTATAATTACTTGTATTTATTTATATAAAATGCCTTTTTGACCCTGGGGAAATAATTAGGGTTTCACTGACTAGGTTTCTTCTGGGAAAAGTCCTCCTAATTTCTCTTGCTTTACAAATCAGTGCAGCAGGTCCTGGTTGGGCAACTGTAGTTGAGGAAGAAATGTGTTGATGACCTTTTTTTTTAGCTGTGTTTATTTTAATCAGTTCAGAAAGTGCATCTGGTAAGTGTTGGTAAGAGACACAGAGAATGACATGTCTGTTGTTTGACAGAAAAAAATATTAAGAAACTTACGTCACTAGAAGATTCTGTTTTCAATTGGTTGAAAATTAACTGTTTTTGAATATATATATATATTTACTGGGAAAACATCAAAAAAGCCAAAAACTTCAGTAAAAAAAAAAAATATTTTGCAGAAAATTAAAAAATATGTTTGTTTAAGATTTCCAGGCTTTCATAAAATATTAAAGAAATTTATATTTTCAGCTAAAATTAAAAAATCTGTTTTTCCCATTTTGGGGACAAAATGTGTTGGAAACTAAGTGTTGGAAATAACAATTGGAAACCACTATTGGAAACCTTGATATCTTTAAATGTGATTAGCCTAATTTAAACTCCAAATGCTATGTGTGAGATACAATGAAATCTATATAAACCATTGTTGTTCAAAATCCAATTGCTGAAGTGAAGCATCAGAACTAAGAGATACAACTGAGGCAAAGGTCACACAGTATCGATTCAACAGACTAACTTTGCTGCTCTGGTTAAATAACCAGTGTAGATTTATCTGAGAATCAAGAATAATTCTATTTTGGTATGTTCTTTGGGATCTTTGACTCAATACATAGGCTTTATCCACCAATCAGAAAGACCACTCATATTATTAACAGTATCAGACTGAATGTTTTCCTATATCTTGAAAGGTAAGAGGATATATAAATCAGACTGGACACATATTACTCAAGGTTGTCGGCAACATCTTGCCTTAGCTGGAAGACGTACTTAGAGCATTCAGTAAGATTGTAGAATCCTCTGAATAAAGCAGGAATAAATGACAAACAATCAGGTAATCTTAAGTGAAAGACTGGGAATGCTAACATATTTTCAGAACAATGAGTCAATCCCACAATCAAAATTTCAGAATAAGGAGTCTTGGTGACCCAGGTCAAGTAATGCATAAGAAGTTGTATATTATATATGGAAGATGAGAACCATTGAGACATTGTCAAGAAAGATAGAATAGGGAAAATACTGTTGAACAATATAGTTCAACTCTTCCAGGGAAACTATGACAACAGATGCACCCCAACACCCCCCTCTCTATAGAACTGCCATCAACATTTTACCATGCCCACTTTCTCTCAAAGTCTTTACATCGTTAGCTTTTTAAGATTTGAGTATTTGGGTAAAGTTGTTGTTACTAATGTATTCTTTCTATTGTAATATCTTAATAAGATTTTATTTTTTTTTCTGTACATAAACTTGACATCTGTTTATGCTTTTCAGTTCTTTCTTCCTCTCCCCCCTTGCAGGTAAATAAAACAATGAATATGTAAAACATAGTAGTCGTGGCAACGGGAATATATGTATTAAGTGGTTCTGGCAACTTGAAATGTATTAGCTAAAGTAATAATCAGGTGCTGTTGTTTTAATCTTGACAGATTTCTGGCTTTAAGTTTTCTCTAACAGAATATAATTTCAAAGAGAACCCTGCTATGGGTGATGGAAACTTGTTCTTTAGATTGTTATAAAATCAAACTGTGAGGAATGAAGTTCTGTTTCTTTTTAGTATCGAGAGTACACGGTGATTGTCTAATATTGCTTAGTATCATATTCTGAAGCTGTAAAGGAGCAAAAAATGTATATATACTTCATAATCTATTTCAGTATTCTACTCCAGTAATAGCTCTTTGGAGAAGGAATAATGACAAAGTTCTACACATTTGGTAGACTTTTTTTTCTTTCTCTTTTTTCTTTTCTTTTTTCTTTTCTTTTCTCTTCTTTTCTTTTCTCTTCTTTTCTTTTCTCTTCTTTTCTTTTCTCTTCTTTTCTTTTCTCTTCTTTTCTTTTCTCTTCTTTTCTTTTCTCTTCTTTTCTTTTCTCTTCTTTTCTTTTCTTTTCTTTTCTTTTCTTTTCTTTTCTTTTCTTTTCTTTTCTTTTCTTTTCTTTTCTTTTCTTTTCTTTTCTTTTCTTTTCTTTTCTTTTCTTTTCTTTTCTTTTCTTCCTGAATTCTGCCATAGGTATCTGAACATGTGGTATAAAATTAATTTTCAAAATTGCATCTGTCTATTTTTCCTGTGCAGTAATAAATGGCCAAAGAAGTAGAACCAGTTGCATATTCCATGACACCTATGATCCAAACATTTATCCAAATTATAAAGCTACATTATGATGGAGTCCTGAGATTTCCCACCAAACTGGAGCATCCTTCCAAAATCTATGAGTCTTTTAAGACATCCATCATGTTGCATTTGAAAGTAAGAGCCAAATTCATTAGGTAAAACACATTCTTAATATCCTGAAACAGAACTGAAACTTGAGCCCATTCCTGGGTTTTAGATTGAAAAGTAAATTATACTGAAGAACTTGATTTTATTTTCAAGGATTTTAAAGGATCATTTCATCATTAGCCATACAAAATGGCTAATTTTGTATAATTTAAGATTAGATTTCTGCCCTCTCTTAGTCTGTTGACCTTAAAATTGTCTTTTGCTCTACAACAGACACACTCTACTCACTTGATTGAGAAATAATATTGTAGCATGGCCTTCAAAACAGGAGAACATCAGCAGATTAGAATGACTCAAAAGGGTCAGCTTGAGGATGGTTAGCCTGAGTATTTCAAAGTCCTTGCTGATTAAAAGCCTTCACTCTTAAGTAAGTTTCTTAGTATAGAGCTTTTGAATTGTATACATAGTATATCGTATGAGTTTTTTTCTTAAGATACTTTGTAAGTTCTGCTTTATAAATTGAGTCATTTTTTCTGTTGTTTACAAGTAATATTTTATTTATTTTATTTTGTATGATTCATTTTTATCATCCATGTAAAGGGAATTTTAGAGAGTATAGACTTCATGGAATTTCTAACAGAGAGGTTCATAATATTCCACCCATTAAGAGTCTTTTGGATTCGAGGAGTTTTAAATAAACACCTAGAAGAAATAAAGTTTCTGAACTAAAAAATGCTTTTCAACTTGACTTGTTGCAAAGTCAACAAGTTCCCTGCTTTAGTCTGTCCTCTAACCTTGGAAAGTTTTGAGCTTTCTCTCTACCTGTCAAATGCTATCGGATATTGTGTGAAAAAGCTAGTACAACAGTTACTCTTACTGCTTTGTCATTGCTTTATCTGCATCCTTTCATGAGTGTTCATAATGGTTCATCTCTGTCAGGGTTCTAGAAACCAATTGGTCTGTGAAATATGTGGCTTTTTGAACTAGCAGATAGATTTGAATTCCACTTCAATAACTACATCTGAGTACAAATGTATGGAAAACATCCGTATATATACACACATATACATGCCACATTCTAGCAATTGAATCCAGTATGACTTTAGCAAAATTTAGCTCAATCTTTGTTTCTCCCTACCTGTCTGGAGTAGTAGAGTTCATGTACCTGACAGAAGAACTGAAACTGTTCTCCAGTTTGACTCAGATATGATCCAAAGAGGATAGTTGTCACAAAGCTTTCAGAGTGCACTGAATTTCTAACAGATGAAGAAAACAAGGGAACATGTAGGAACTCTGTGAATAGATGGCATTATACAGAAGAAATTATGATGAAGAAAAAGAAAAAAAAAAATAAAAAGATGTAGTGGCTTCAATATTTAGTGAAATGCAAAAATATAAGAAGACTTGTGTAATGCAGAATTTGTAATAGAGATAGGAACATTTAGTCTTGATATTACTGCTAATGGAGAATCCATGCTGTGTACCCAGAAAACGTATGTTATTGCAAGGCATATGAGGGAAATCAGCGAAGAGTGATTTTGCACCTTGTACTTGTGCTGTATTTTTACCACAGAGGCCTTTAAAGCTTTCATCCAAACATACACTTAGCTTAAGTAAAGATACAAATAAAATAATTGGAAGTGTTTCCTAAAAACACCTGCATAGTATTTTCTTTTTTTTTTTTTTTTTTTATTGTTCCCTCCTCTTAAAACTTCTTAGTTTTTATCTTTTTCAAAATCATTTTGCTATTTTATATACATTTTTATTACAGGTTTTCAATGCATTTTGAAAAAAAAAATAGAGATGAAAATGTACTTCACAATAAGCAAACCATTACAACACAAACATTTTTGATGACATGTGGTCCCCAAAGTTTTACTCTATTGCCACTCAGAGTGAAAAGTGTATCGATTCTGGCCTCAGGAACTGCCTTCCATTCTTCCCCAATTTCGGCAGGTGATAAATCAAAGGTGACACAGCAAAAGTGAGCAAGAAGTGAGACTCTAGGGGAGGCATAAGGTAATGCCTTCCAGTAGGCTGGAAAAACACTTTCCAAGCAACTGAATCTTAGACTTTCAAACGCTATTCAATATTCAGAAGTACATGCAAGAAGTTTACAAGGTTAATGTTTTTCCAATTGTCATATTTTCTCAAGAGGATAGTTTGGTTATGAAAAGTGAGTGTTGTCTTGTGATGACAACAGATACACAACAAAGTGAGTCTATGATTTACTTATTTACTTATTTGATAGTCTTTCTATTGGGTCTTTGATTTTTTATTTTTTGGTACTTGCACCTTCAGATAGGTTGCTTTTTTTCTCCCTGGGCAAACAGGAGAAGAAGTAAGTAAGTGGCTTCAGGCCTTACCTTATTTTGAAGAACAAAAGCAATGATTTGTTCATGTCAAGAACACTTCTGTTTGCTCTGAGAATTGAAAGAAATAAAAGGCAAGCACCAAATTTGTCAATCAGATAATCACACCTGCATAGCACAATGTCTTAGAATAGAACAGAAAAGGTCATGAGAAAGGGAGAGAAAACGTTTTTTTGAAAAGGCTTAAATACAATTTCTCTTTATCTGCCTTCCATGGCATCCATTTTGTTGGAAGTGCTTCATACATTTCCTGCCATTAGGTTGAGCAGTTGGCTGAAGAGGCTGTGCTGGGAGGCTGCTCCTGCTGTTTTAATCAATATAACACAAAAAACAAGCAAGAAGTCCATCACATCCTTGAGCAGCTGATGCACTGTTCACTTTCCTGTAGGTCCTGCTATGAAAGTAAAATAAGGTCAGTAAGAGTCTGTGAACTTCTGTAGTTTTGCAAGGGCACTGTAAGAAATTCTGTGTTGTCTCCTAGACGCTGAGCTCCCAGACACAGTAAGTGTGAAAAGATGCACTCCCTTTGCCACTGAAACAATTCTGTCAGTAGACTGGGAAAAAAAAAAAAAAAAAAAAAACAACGTGTAGTCACAGTGGAAGATAGTCTTTTGAGGAGATGACATTGTCTCTGCCAAGCAGGTGGAATCTAATAGTAGTGCCTTTTTTGTCCTTTCTATGCCTCTTCTCCCTTGTCACATTGCTACCTGAAGAAACTCCTTTTCACTTTTTCTGTACCATTCATGTCCTACTCTCCATGCTACCTGTGCTGTGTATCAGCTGTCATAAACCTTCCTGTAATATCCTAACCCTGATCGCAACCATCCTTTTTCCTCAAAACTTCTATTCTCTATTCTTACTGGTTTGCATTTTTTCTACATCATCCCCATAGTTCGGTGTTACAATTAACCACATTCAGGCATAAGTTTAGGTCATTAGCTTTCTGGAAGAAAAGCTAGCTAAACTTTCCTTTTAGCTTTCTCTAGTTTGGGTTTTTCAGTTACAGTCCCCAGAAGACTTGAGTTAATTTCAACTTGTAAGGGCTAGTGTGTGATTTTCAGCTGAACAAGTTTCCAAAAAAGAAGCAGCATTTATCCAGAATAAATAGAATTTAGAGCAAAGCCCTCACCTGCTTACCTTAACTGTCAAATACGCATTTTTGCATAGAGACCTTTCCAAAGTTAAAATATTTCTGCCTTTGTTCTTTGGCCACAATCTTGGGCCTATCAGTCTACAAATATTTTCCAAATCACAGAGATAATTTTAATATTAATATTTTATTTATTTTATTAATTATATAATTTCAGTGATTTTAAGTTAGCTTGTATACTTCCCTCCAAATATCCCAGAGAAAATAAGATTTCAAAGTACTTATGTACATCTTTTTAACTTGTGGAAAATAATTGTTTCTTATTCAATTCAATTATTCTAGGAAGCAGTATTTATTTTACCCATTCAATACAAAATACAAATCTAGTAAGTTTTTTTTAAAAAAAAAAAAAGTTATACCAATTAAAATATTAATACTTTATTAGCACTTAATAAAAATCCTTGAGTTTTCTGTAGCCATTTCGATATGTAGTTTCTGCCTTTGCATTCATTCTATTGGCATTATTTGTTCCACAGTATCCCTGATGGCAAGGTATCTTTGCATATATTGTCCTTAATCTCTGGCTTTCAGTACAGTAATTTCTTACTACTTCTTACCTCTATGTTTCTGTGACTGTCCTTCCTCTCACAATATTATTTTATTTATTATTTATAATTATTTTTTATTTATTATGTTATTGTTATTTTATTATCTATGTAGCTTAAGTGTTTGTGGCATGCTTTCCCTTTTGCCTTCTCTGTCATAATCCCCTAGTCTAATTTACTACATTTTTCTACCATTAACTTTTATCTCCATGGGACAATGTACACCTCATTACATCTTTGTTTATATGTTCAAATCTACCACTCTTTCCATCTGTCTGTGCTTAATCCTGCATATCCACCTAACTAATTAACCCTCGTGGGCTTTCTGCTATTATCAGTTATTAAATTAGCGTATAATGTGCTCCTTTTATTCAGTTTACATTTTTTAAAGAGATCTAGTGGAACTCCATAACACTAGATTAAATAACATTTTTGTTAGACTTTGTTTTCTATGATCAATGTTGTGACTGGTAGGGTCCAGTAGAAAAACTTTAAATGAATTTTAAGATTGAGGATTTTCTTGTCTGTGATAAGCAGAAGAGTTTCTTCCTGCTCTGATCTTGACTGCGATTAGAGAGACACCACATTAAATATTCATTCCCTTCAGATTTCTAGATTATTAAGGGATTAGACCTCCTTGAAATAAATTCCACTGTCAAAAGTACGGAGTACTTTATGTAAAATGAGTGACTGTCTCTGTATATTGCTACCATCTACTGTGGGAAAAAGGAGGAGGATTCAGGATTTGACCAAGTTTTATTTTTCTTAAACATCTTTTCGTGTCAAAGATTTATACATGTACTCCTGTGATTGAACAAAGTATTTGGCATAAATACATATATAACCTCACAATGAACACAGGTGTACAGAGCATTGCCCTTGAATTTGAGAGAGGTAGATTCTCTTCCTGACTCTATCACTTGGTATTTTTGCCATTCCTAAAAATCATAGGAATTAATCTTATAACCCTGTGCCTCAGTTTCTTCAAAAGAAAAATAGGACAGATCTTTTGGAAAACAAAATCTTCATCAGTAGAATTTGGTGTTATTCATATATTATTTTAAAAACAACATTAGCTATCACATCATACAAGACCGAGCTTTGCCCATGACTAAAAAGCAGCTGCTAATTAAATGAAGGATGCTAACTGTGCGACATCACTGAGTAATACCATGAATATTTCAAACTAGGAATTAAGGAAACTACAGAGGGAGCTTTGGAAGACAGAATGAACTAATATGTTTTGGTACTTGTACTGACAATACATTCCTGTAGCAGTAAGTATAATTGCCTGGTTTTTAAACATCACTGTAATTGCAGATTAATTACACAGTGTTTAACAGACTATCAGCAAACTTTACTGGTAACAAAAATAAAAGTTTTATGTAATGGAAGTCTCAAAAAAATTAGCTGTTCTAAAGAAATAGCTACAGTCATAGAAAAGTATTTTAGCTAGTGAGATAGAGTATTTTTTGAATACAGCCCGCTCCCTTAGTCTTGCTTAAATACCCAAAGTCTGTCAATATATGTTCTCCTTCTCAAGCCATATTTAAAGCTGATTCAGGATAGGGTTGGCCTTTTTTTTTTTTTTTTTTTTTTTTTTTTTTTTTTTTTCCTGTTTCAAAGCAACCTGGAAACAGCACTGTCTAGCCTCTTTCTAATAACTGTTGCCTGGGGAGCCTTGTTCACTTCAAACCAGAAGGGACAAGTGTACCGGCTGGAATACAGATGGCACAGTTTTTTTGCTGACAGAAGTAAAGCAAAGCATCATGGCTGACCTAGAAATGCTCCTGACTTAGGAACTGTCTCCAGCTCTGCTTACATAAAGAAAGGTAGATGTGATGTAAAAGAGAGAAGGGAAAAAAAAAAAAAAAAGTAAAGAACTTTTCTAAAGGAAGAAGAATTAGTCAGGAAAGGAGCGAAATGTGAAATATAAGGGGACATTAGTATCTCTCACAAAACTATGATCACATACCACCTATTAATTTCATTTTTTTTTGATTAACACAAAATAACATTTTCTTAAAGAGATATTCATGATCCCCCTACCTTCATACAATGCCATTCATTTGCAACTTCTCAGGTGAGTTCCCAGTACTCCACTATCATTGACCTGTGTATTTATTTGTTGTCTCTGTGTCTGCATATTTGGCAGGTGCCACAAGGATTTGGCACTTTTACCAACAAGCACTGGAGAAAAACTGAACCCTCAGTTCATTTGCATATTGACAATTACATAAGTGCTACTTTCATGAAGGAAACAGACAGTTTGATGTAAAGATCGTTAAAGCCCTGAGTGAGCTGGGCCCTGGGGCCCATCCTCCTCTGCATTCATTATTTAGCTATTAAGTTGCCAATCATTATTGTCTTTAGCAGAAGAAGAAAAAAGAGAAAAAACACCTGTGTAGCAGAAGGGAACAGCCTTGCTGGAGCTTGAAGAAGTAGTAGAGCAATCTGGACAGTAGAATCGCTAGTGATTACAGAAACAAATGGTGTCAATTAAAGTGGCATGTCAGCCTTCATTAATTCCAATGCACTATCAATATGCTAGCTATCAAATACTTTATCCTGAGGAATGACCCTGATGGATCATAAAGCCTTTGTCTTCCTGGCATTATGTCTCTACACAAAGACCTGCAGCTGAAGACAGACAACGTTGTCACAGTTGGACCAGACACACATTAGCAGAGAATCAGGTTTAATCCATTAGTGAGTGAACCTTTTTTCTACAGTTGTTTGCAACTGTGTGGTGTGACTGTTGATTTTCTACACATAAGAGCAGCAAACTCACAGGTTTTGTACCTTCCTTTCTTCCTTTCTTTCTGGAAAGCAATCTTCTGGAATAATCAGGAAGAATTTCAATAGTTCTTTCAAAATGAGGAAAGAGATAGATGGATTTATTTTATATCTAATTCTGAAGCTATTTGGACATAGTAGATGGGGTACCTTGGTAACATGATTTGAAGTTGTAAAGCTTGTGTTCTGCTTAGGACAATTTAGTGATGAGATGGGAAATTAACACAGAGGAGAAGATAAAGAGGTAAAAACAAGCTTCTAAAGAAACAAAAGGTGGAAATGAGCTTGAAGAGAGAATGCAGAAAAGTCTAAATAATATACTGGATGGTATTTACAATTTGTGTTCAGTTACACAAGGCAAAAGTCAGGTCAAAACTTCTTATGTAACTTTAATATACAGTTAACACACTTAAAATCCAGCTCCTCCATTGGGATCAAATATATACTAATATTCCTTTAAAAATAATGCAGCAATAGAAAGAGGTTTCTACCATTGCATTCTTTTAGAAAACTATTTAAATATGCTCCCTTGCAGCCCCCTGGGCTGTTCCCAAGCTTTCCTAACTTCCTGGGAAATCCGGCAGATCTGCATGAAATACTCCAGACCACCTTCTCAACCCACTCCAACTGTGTGCTGCAAAATCAGGTAGAGAACTACAAGAAGTGGATTAGTCCCTTGGCAGAAGGATGTTCTTTCATGGCATAAAGCCAGAAATAACCAGAATAATCCCAGAAGGCACTGTAACCTGTTATTTTTAACATATGCCAGGTCATTTGGCTTCTGTAGGGATCAGAATCAATTCAGCCATAAAAATACGTTGTCATAGCACCATTTCCTTCTCCACTTCCCTTTCTTGGCAAAATAGCTCACTGCAAAATTCCTGACCAATTATTAATTAGGAATCTGATTCTGCACAAGTGACCTTTTAAGTCAATGTCAAGCCATCCAAGAGCAGATATCAGAATGAAGAGCCAAGCTGTAGAATTAGGTAGTAAAAAAGAAATGAAAATCTTGTGAATAAACAATGGAAGGGTAATAGCACTGTAAATAGGGATCACATCTAAAATGAAAATAGCATAAGGTTGCAATTCCAGTCCTAAGAACCCCCATAGATTAGACCCTCTTTCTTCCACTCCGTCCCATAACTAGAAATACATTGAAGAGACAGCAAAAAAAGAAAGAAAACCAAGCAAGGACTGCATAAAAGAGGCATGGAGACTGAGACAGAACAAAGCCTTTGAAATTTGACTACAGGGAATGAACTAAAGCTCTATAAAAAGTACAGTGAAAAGTAGATCAGTGGTAGTAACCCTCATAGATGACATTGAAAACAAAGAGTAGAGATTGTGACAACAATCCAGTTGGTAAAGAGAGAAAGGGGTATGGATTCTTAGAATAAATTAGTTACTGTGCTTGCTACTAGTTTGGCTGCACAGCTCCAAATATTATAACAATCTGCTGCTATAATCCAGTTTTCTACATTTAGAAGTAATGTCAAAATAGACACCCTCCAGCTTGACAGGCAATTCCTTCTCCTTCGCCCCCTCCCCCCAGTGCTACTGTGTTCTGCCACTCCTTTTCTGCATCCTTCTGAGAAAAAAAAAAAAAAAATATTTTTGTAATTTGTGTGTTTTACTTATGTCACAGACAATTATCATAATTCTTTTTGGGTATATTTTTAAGATATCATAACGCTTCATTAAGCGAGCAAATATTTAAATGTGGTAAATATTATAATTTCCACTAGTGTTTCAAGCACTCTCTTCTTTTTTGAAATTAAAAAGACAAGATAGCAAGTACTGTGGTTCCACTATTGCAATTATTTTATAATGAATGCAGTGGACCTATATATTCATTTTTGAACCAGCCTTTAATGATCCTTTGTTGACAGAGCTCTTTTTTCACTTCTTTCTCTTTCTTTCTCTTTCTGCAATCCTGCAGTTAGCTTTTCTTTTCCTGATGTAATTTAGTATATATCAAGATCACAGTATATTTTCAGCATAGCAGGTTGCAGTTTTGACTTAGATGTATTTATTTCTTCTTAAAGAAAGAAAAGTTACTGATCTAGAGGTTTTTACGTAATTTCTAGAAAGGAGGTCATCCCTGTTACACAGCAGCTTTGTTGTTCAGGCATTCAGTGACGGCAGAGAAACCTGTTAGTTCCAGTTTGCAAGTCCTGAACCCTTTCCCTTCCCAGGTGGATGACTCAGGCTAATGAGTCAGCTTCTTGCCCAAGTAAATGCTAAATTATTTAGTACCACTGAAACAGCCCCAACAGGAGAGACAGAAAAATGGAACATCATCTTAAACCTAAAGGTCTGAGGTGGATGTGAACCACTTGCTTTCAAGTTCTTGTTGAACTTGTTTCAAGGTCCTGTTTTGAACCCCTTAAATAACATGCCTATTATGCTGCAGCCACTGAGCTGTTGGTAGGTTAATCTTTCTGTGTGTTCCCACTTTCTTTGGAATACAGATGAGGTTATTTTTATTATAATATTTTTATGAGAATTAAACATTTCAAATTTCCAAAATTTTTCACAAAATATGTATTTCCTGCTCTGACCAGGCCTATCTTCCAGTTTGTTTTGGCTAAGAGAGATGTTACTTTCTCCAAGCTGCTATAAAACAACAGAAGAGAACAACATAAAGCCAGCATAGCTCTTGGGATGTGGCTTTAGGAACCTGTTGAGAACTTGCAGTGGGAATAAAGTTTAGTGTAAAATATACCTTTATCAACCTTGTATAAATTCTTGGTTCCCCAAATGTGACTACCATGCAACTTGTCACTTGAAGTGGCTGAATGTGTCTTGATCACTGACATCCTAGAAAAAAATGACCAGCCATCAGAGCAGGATGCCCAAAGGTGTCTTTTAGTAGTGTCAGGCAGGAGCAGCTTGCTGCGCAATCACCCAGTAACAGACTGAAACATCTGGTGCCAATTAACTCACCTACGCTCATTTGGGCAGCTTGCACCATGATAGCTCTGTGTAAAATACTGGGAAGCCTGCTGAGGACAAGGGCTTGCCATAAGAATCTCACAACTTTCCATAAATCCCATTCTTTGTTGCAGTGATAGCAAAGGGCCAAAGATCTTTCTAAGATAGTCCCTGACATGTTCAGTGTTAATGGTAAATGAGAGATCATCTACAAAAGGCAGGATAAGTGAGTAGTACTGACTTTTATCCTCTAATATTCTCTAAAATTTCCTCAGGATTCTTTCTGAACTTGTAGCTCAACAAGTGTGGATACAAAGCAACTGTAATTATCAATGTGTGTACCCGAAGTGTTGCATAGACATTGACATAGATTTTGGTGGAAACTCAGAATTGTTCCAGGTTTCTGTATGAGTAAATGGATAGCATGGATAAATCAGAGAACGTAAAATAGGGACTTTTTTTTTAATTATTTTTATTTTTATTTTATTTTCACAGTCTGTGAGTGCACTGTCATGAGACACAACCAAGAGAAAGTTCTGTGAAGGTTAAGGGGATGCATTAGAGTATGGGCTTCACACTTTCCTTGGACTAACTGACTACCCACACTAGCAGGTGTCAAATACACTGCATACTTTGCCAGCATATCTGTGGGAAAGGCTAGATCTGTGGGTGCACCTTGCCCTCAGAGGTGTTTGCTTGCTTGTTTAAAGCTCTTAGTGAATGTATACCTTCAGTGTTCCCTTTTACTGGATATTTTATGAAATGGACGAATTCATGCCCCTAGTGCTGCTCAGATAACAACCTGTTTCACACTGGACATACTCAGTTTCCCTTGGCAGTAGCTTTGCTTACTCATTTTCCACAGTGACTTTGAACTGAGATCTGGATTTGGCCCTGTGAATCTATTAGCATTCCTGTAAGTCAGTCAGTTCACATCGCTGCATTAAGTTGTTTGTTCCAGGCCATCCCTAATGAATACCTTCCTGTTAGTGCCAATGATACCATTTGCCTCTGTGGACTAGAGAACCACAGAAAATGAGCCACCACTAAAAGCTGATTTTTTTTTTTTTTTTTAAAAAAAAGGGAGAGATCATTCCCTCAATTCAAAACCTTAAAGGCTTCTAACAGCAGGGCTGTAGTTTCCCTAAAATCCTAATTATAGTGAATTAAATGACTAAAATGCTACTAATTACTTTTTAATTTCAAGAGAGATGTTTACAAAGCACAGTATAATGAGTAATACAGTACTTCAAATGATTACTAATGTTGCCATTTTGTCTGACTTAATCTCAATTAGTATAAATCACAATGTCATCACTGCTAATTGCCATTCCTTTTGAGCAAAATGCTAATTTCGCTTTACAATCATACAATTGCTGTTTGTTTTTCCCTTAAATTATTCCATTTAAAAGGCCTGATAAAAGAAGTGTTTAGAATCTTTTATTTTCTAGAGCTCAAGAAGAGTGAGCCATGGACTGAAGATTTTGGGTGTATTTTTTCAGTAGACTTCTCTTTTTAGATATTTTTTTTTTTCCTATAATAAAAGCTTTCATCTCTCAAATGAATCATCAAGCAAGATGTAAATTTCTATCAAACTGTGCTTTCAAGGGATTTTGCTTGTTTCCTGGCTGTCAGAAATTGTCTTTATTATCCATATCTCAGTGAAGTTTTGAATATTTTTCATGAAGAAAAAGAATGTTTTGCACTTTAACGGTAGCTCCATTCTTACAAGGTTCTCACTGTACTTATGAGAAGTTAAAGGTCAACAGAGAAAATTATAAAGATTTGCCCAAGGTCAGAGACTCTACCAAGGGAGTGCTGAAAGCCATGCTGAAATCAAGCATGGGTCTCCTTACCCTACCTTGTGCACTAAGCAGCAGTCAGTGGTCCTGCCCTCTAAAAGGCTCACAGAAGTGGATTTCAGGTGCTTGGATCCTTTGTGAGGCACACATGCATTACAATGCCAAAGTATTTCTGTTTTGAATGGGCGTGTCAATTAATCCTGAAATACTGTGAAGATAATTGGAGTTTTGCCACTGTCTTCAGTTTGAACGGGCTGGGACTCATTGGGAGTTGCAGTTGATCTACCTAGCAATATTCGGTGTGTTAAACAGAATTAAACAGCCTTATTCCCGCATGTAGAAGTTTCTTTGTAAACTTTGTGAGTCACTGTGAAGGTAGAAAGCTTTGTGTTTTTCCCAGCCCTCATTATAATGCAGTTAAGTTGCCTTTCAAGATTGTTTTTCTGTGCTGATGGCTAAACTTTGCTTTTCATACTGGTATAGGCAATACCACTAGGACTATGCTACTGTTGATGTAAAGAATAACAGAGATGGGATTTAAAAAAAAAATAAAAAAAAGCTGCATGTCTAATCATTTTGCATTTTCCAAGCTTGTACAATAAATAAACTGATCAATCTTCTAAGAAAACATTTCCTGCAAGTAGAATTACATTACAGAGTAAATAACACAGGTTTTATTAGTCTTCGATTCTGGTTACTTATCATCTATCTGTAGCAAATACCTGAAGAACAAAAGCAGAGCAACAGAGTTAACTAGTCACCCTCTTGAGATTCTTTGGCTAAATGGGTCTGTTATATTTTTTTCTCATGTATTTTCACAGTTTGGGTGAGTGCACACTGAGGGATTAGAAAGAACTGCATAGTATTTTTACATCATTGTGCCAAATTACTTTCCTCTGTTTTAAGCTTAAGCCAGGTATGTAAGCATGGTGTGTTCCTATGCCAGGCAATACTGCCTATGTAATTATTAGCCAAATTGTCTTTTTGTCTTTCCATTTTCTGTCACTGGAATATCTAAGCATTATTTAAGTTTCATACAGTTTTTCTTGTATTTCTGTTTTCATTTAGGTAAAGAAGTGGAATTGTTGCATTGTTCTGTAATAAACGTCATAGACTTTTTTGATTCCTGCACTAAAAAGCTTGTTATATTTGTATGTGGCTGGACTTTTTATGTTGATATATTTTATAGCACTAAGTAATTTTACCAAGTTACTAGATTTTCATATAAAATGAGATATTGCAATGCTGAATGTCAGATGAAAAACATAGAACTTAAATGATCTCCAAGTAAATGGTATTCAGCAAAGTTATTTTGTAGCTGTTGAGTTCTGAAATGAAAAAGTTATTCACTAAGGTCAAATCAGGACTCAGATCTTTTAAACTGTGAGTTTGTCTTCAGTCTGGGTATAGTGTTTACATATAGCTCCAGCGTTAGACATTCACCTCAAAGCTTTTCACTTTTTCAAAGCCTACAGACTTTGAAAGAATTAATTTCTTTAAAAGATACTGTAGCATCTCTTTGGAAAGCATAGGAGCAAGTAACCACTATCAGGAAAAACTAAAGCAAACAGGGAAAACCCTTGTGAAACTAAACTCACTATGAATTGCAAATACAGTTATCCCAGAAGTCTTCAATTAGAATGCTTTCTGTGTGTGCAGGAACAGAAAACAATTCCATATATTCTTAATCCATCAGATTTAGAAGACATGCAGAGTCTTAAGAACAGAGTATTACTTTCTATGAAGTGTTTTCATCTTGGTGACTGTGAAGACCTCAATGCTGTACCTGTGAAATTTTTAGTGTGGATGGCATCTTTAGTTAATAAAGGCAACAAAACTGTGAAATACAGTCATTACATGTTTGCCTATGATAACAAGAACTAGGTGTGAAAAGCAAAGAAATCTTTCTTTTTCTTATGTTCCCAAATAGCAAATATTGCCTCTTCCATTTTGAGAATTCCCTCAAGGGTGATCTGGCTTTGTGTATCACCAAGACTAGTATGTGATCAAGAAAATCCCATTAGTTTCCAACCTTTTGGCAGTTTTATAGTAATGAATCCTGTATTCTGGTCTGGTGAAAACAGATACAGATCAGCCTGATAAACACATTTACACCCACTTTAACCCTGACTCTCTCTCTGGTGCTAATTTCCCCAAACAGCAGAAAGATTCTTCCAGATAGAGCCAAAGGCTCAGTTTTGACATTGAATAACATGTTGTCAAGATTAATCTATTACTGTTACTGGAAATTGCTTCTCAGTCAATATTAGGAGACATCACTGTTGCATCTCATCAAACATGGTAATTTCAGAAGGGAAGTGAGATTCAGACATTACATTTTAAACTTTTATTATGGTTCTGTCTGTCAGTGGATGCCAGTGTTCATTTCTCAAGACACAAATGCTTTGCATTCCATTGTCTAGTCTAGTAACAGTTGAGCCTTGGGGAATATATTGCAGGCTATTCTGACAAAACAAGGCATGTGACCATAGCTTTCCATCTCCTGTAAGATCAGTTAACTGGGTGAACACAAAGACAGTATCATTATTTCAATTACCAGAACTGAAAATCCATCTATAGCAATCAGGAGAAATGATCACCGGACTCTTTAGCACAGTAACTCCTACTCTGTAGTGTTTCAGCCTTTGCTATTGTGACTTGGATTTTTATTCCAAAATCAATTGTTATTCTGGCAAACAGTCCCCTTTAAAATGTTATCATATTAGCAGAATTAAAGAATTGCAGTTTGGGATGTGAAGTACAGTTCTTTTACTCAAGTCTCTTGTCCCTGTTACCTACCATCCCCATATGTTTGCAACACTGCTGCAGGAAGTTATATATGAGTCTGAACAGCTGTGAGACAACTTTCTTGCTGTGAAGACCTTGCTCCAGTCTCAATAATGGGAGATTTCCTTAACTGCCATGGTTCCTTAAAAGGGTAAAGGTTTTTCTTCTTTACAAAAATCTTTTTTAATAACACATTCATGAGGATTGAAGATATACTGAGCAGTGGTAAAAAACGGTGCCACTCTTCCATGTCACATTAATGCTTCTAAAGGTCTGTATAGTAATTATGATGAAAAAAAAAAATCTGTTTTATCTAAAAGTAACTGCTACAGTATCCAAGATATGCTTTACACATGACACGGGGCTAGCAACATAATTCTCAAACTGTGTGCTAGAGTTTTATGGCTGTCGCTAAAATGTCAACCATTGATCCAGAGGTAATAATATCTGAGATTCAATTACTGTGGATCAATGTTAGCTTTTCAACAATAACCTTTGTAACATGCTAGGCAGAAATGGAAATGTATCTTACTCCACATACCTAGAACCAATTGACATCAGTGGTACTGTTAACACAGACAAACGGGAAAAGAAACCATTTAAGAATCAGCTTCCAAGGTTTAAGAAACTTTGAGCATTAAACTGTGTCCCAATGAGGTGTGTTTTTTTTTGTTTTTTTTTTTTTGTTTGTTTGTTTGTTTGTTTGTTTTGTTTTTTCTTTGTTTGTTTTGTTTCTTTATTTTGTTTTTTAAAAAGTCTATATTGACCTTCAATAGTTAATTTGAAAACTTCTCAAACATTTGCCCATATATTTTCATTTCCATACATATATTCATTCACTCCCAGAAAGATTCCGATTTCTAAATTAAAAATAATAATAATAATAATAATTTTGATTTCAAAAAGTTCTTAATGTTGCACTGAAATTTGTTTTTCTAGCAATTCCCATAGAAGAAGGTTGATTACTTAAAATAACACTATTGTGGCTTTTACTTATAAGTTTAATCCTTTATTTTATGTCTGACTGGAATGCAGCAGTAAGACATGTTCAGTTTCTGCTGCAGCATTCATGACTGATGAGATAGACAAATTCATTCTTTCTGACAAAGAGGAATAGTAACAGGTTTTTCTTTCCTCATTCTATTATTTTAACCTGTGGTTTTGGGCACAGGTTGTATATTACCAAGAGCCAGTTCTGGAAACAAAGTCCTTCTTTCAACTCCCAGACATGTAACACATGTAGCACTGTGTTGCAGAAAAAGAAATTAAAATTTCTCCAAATTTTAGGGAAAACTTCACACAGATTTAAAATAGTAATACCAAAGCAAATTTTTTCTTTATTTTGTTGTTTTGTTGTTTTTTTTGTTTGTTTTTCTTTAATTTCCTGATTTGTCATTTTTCACAAAGCCTTTATGGCTCTATTAATTTTATTTATTTTTATGTGGAGAAAGTTCTATGTAATACATAAATACGTCACAAAAATGTACCTTTCTTTCCTATTTTTCCATGCCTAGCTCCACTTATTCTTAGATAGCTAAGGAAGATATCTGAAACAGGAATAGGAGAATAATGAGAAATATGTACTGAGAATCTCCCATACATTTTGGATTATCTAATTGTGGAATTAAAAGCTTTGAGTGTTAAAGCATGTCTTATGTTACATACACATATATATATGCCATATTATACTGTATAATATGAGGCTGAAGTTGTTGAACACTCCGAAATTTCTTCCACGTTAATACTGATGTAACATTGTTATAGAAATTGTTATAGAACCCCACAGTCCTTTTTCACAGTAATCAGATCCCACAGAGGACAATGATTAAAAGCTTTCTGAAACTTTTCAAGTCAAGGATCGCTCTATTTCTATCACCTCCTATGGCTGCTAAAATAAAAACCACAAAAGTATGTTCCATTTGTCTTATGTGACTCAAAAATAAACATAGCAGTTCAGTATATCTCTCAAGCTGTGTAGCTGTAGCTGAATATCCCTCTAATACCTGAGGTATATTAAAGACAATCTGAAATGAGGACTAAACTGAGAGCAGTGGTGGCAGGCAGTAATATCACCAGGAGTAAAGGGAATGGGGCTTTTGGATGGAATGTCAGCCTTTGTGCATGTGCAGCAGAAATGCCTCCACCTCTTTCTCCCTGGTCTTTCTATCATTCATCATCAGAGCAAGACACTACCCTCTGACACTTAAGCATCTCCACAAATGAGGACACAACGGTCAGTTAGTGTCTGTATGTACACACTAGCACACAGTTTAACAGGGCTGCAGAGTAACAGCTCCTCACAGGCTTCTGCTGTAACTGCAGGTGACACATCTGTGCAGGCTCAGGTTAAGCATCTCTCCTTGCACAGAGGAGCAGTGTCAGTGTATCCCTTGGAAACAATTTTGTTTCCCACTGAAATGGCGTAGCGCATACAAAGGGTAGAACTGAAAAATCCAGTGAATACAGGAATATTCAGGAAAGGTTTTTCATGAAAATACATGGTGGACTGAGGCAAAATAGGGCACATTACCCTTAGTCTGTTCAAGCTGGCTTTCATTTCCTACAAGGAGGTGAAACATTTTCATTCTTACGTCAATGCAGTAACTACCCTTTTTACTGGGTGCAATCATCAATACAGCTTTAAAACTTATTTGCCAAAGGACTATCTAGGAATTACCTGCAAATCAAGGATAACTTCATATCTCTTTACTCCACCAGATTAAAAGATATAAAAAAGAAGGTGCAGAGAGTTTTCAAGGGCTTCTGTTTGTCTCTGTGACCATAATCAGTATTCTAGGATGATTTAAAGATTCTGTCGGGTCCCCAGCCACAAAAGTGAAAGCTGAAAGGCCATGAAAGCCTTGGCTGTCCAGCCTGTATCTGTCCATTCTGTCCACCTGGAGGATCGGAGGCCAAAACCCCTTCCTTTCCACCATATTCACAGGACTTCACCTCTTCTTTCCCCAGAAAGAAATATGCAGATGACAACACTGGATAGGAAAAAACAGCAGAGTTACATGAGCATGCCTAAGCCCCCTCCTGCCTAAAGGAAGAAAAATGTGCCTCTGAATCTAAGGGACAAGATCCCTTGTGGATCTTGGTCTTAACTCATGCAGACCATACTTCATCAGTAATTTATAAACAAACCTCTTCATTCCTTCAAGGACTCTGGCAGAGCCCCCCTTTAACTGGGGGATACTCAGTGTATGCCCTGTCACATTAATGCCTGGCTATTGCAGGATAACTGATAACAATGTTGTATTTGAAAATGTAATCTTGATAGAGGTACATACTAAATGGTTGAAGTGCACAGAGACAGTTCTCTCACTAGCTTTCAACAGCTGAAATTCCGCAAATGGACTTTTCTGATATAAAAGTAGTCAGAATTGGGTCCTGCATCTCCCCTATAATAAGTAAGCTCACTAGTAGAGTAAAGTTAGGATAAAGTCCAGGATAATCAGCACTCACATTCTAATACTAATTTGTCATTTAAATCTATCCACATATCTTCTTGTTGTG
Source organism: Aythya fuligula (assembly GCF_009819795.1). NCBI lineage: Eukaryota > Metazoa > Chordata > Aves > Anseriformes > Anatidae > Aythya > Aythya fuligula. The sequence continues at coordinate 51,435,940 of NC_045563.1, forward strand.
CTGAAAAAATGAATGGGATGGTTATATCTCCAAATGCCTAATCTGAGACATATGGCCTCAGCCAAGGTGACTTTAAGTTCAAGCATGCATCACTGACACTACTCAGTTAATGCAGTGGTACTCAGTATATGAAAAAGAAGTGCAGAACAAGCCCTCCATTTTGTTTTTACCTAATTCCCTAAACTAAGTTTATCATTAAAAACAGAACCCTGGAGATTGCTATAACCTTTCAAATATACATTAAAGACAAGAAAATGACTTAAAATGAGTCATACATAAGGCTGTTGTTTGCCTTTAGATTCTAGCTGTCTGTAAAAATTAGTTTATCTAATTAACAATTTTGATTTCCTCCTGTTCTCCCTCCCACACAGGAAATAGGGAAAAGAGTCCATCTAGGTTGTGCTTGATGAACCTGGTCAAATCATTTAGCTCTTCTCTAGAAGACATTGAGATGGAGACATCCTCATTGCTTGAAATTTAAGCTCTTCTCAGAACTTATTGTTAAAATTTCTTGCTGGGTTTGTACAGTGCTTAGATCAACTGGAGCTCAGTGCCTGCTGTCCTATGAATTTACATGAGCAATAGGTCTACTTACTTCTTACTTGTAAGTCTATCTTGCTCATTAGCCTGTGGAATGTTTCTTTGCTCAATTGTTAATTAGATGGATGAATACCCTAGTTAAAAATATTGCTATAAAACAAAGATGTTGTAAATAATAGCAGGAGCTTCTCCATTATTTTTGTAGAAAAACTGTAGACTAAAGAGAATGTTGGGACAACAAGAGACATATGCACCCGTATCTCAGACTAATATGCACTGTTCCCACTAGATATATTTAGAACAGATTTCTCTGGCATCTGAGTCACCACTTTCCCTGTCATTTTCACAATGAAAGGAAAATGATGCTTTCTTCTGGCATAGTAGAAAGGGGTGATGCAGTTTGTAAAAGGCATTGTAAAAACAGCAGTAACTGGTCACCTTTGTGCTGAGATTTAGCTTCCCTCTTTCCCAGATGTGCTTTGTTTCAGAACAAGGATATAAACAGTGTTCTCTGTCTTAAATCAGAGTTTTTTTTTTATCCAAAATATAGTGTAAACGTCCTCTGGCTATTGGTAGGATGTCTTGGGAACTTCCAAAAGCAGGTTACGAAAGAGAAATTACATGAATATTTCATTTTATTCACAGCACTTAATCAGGGGCTTTGTTAATCAAGGTTCACATTTTCTGCAATTCCCTTGGGTAGACGTGTGTGTTTCTGGGGATACCAAGAAGGGTCAGACAGTATCTTCTTCATCAGATGTTCATAAATTACTTTCTCCCATTTAGTTAAGAGTACTTGTTCTTTATTATAGAAACATGAGACAAATTCAAACCTACCATGGCAGATAACAGGGTCCACATGTTTTCCTTAGAATGAACCAGTAGGAGATCTGAACCTCAGAGACTGCTTGCCCCACACATCCTAGCTGTAACATGATTGATAAGTTATTTCACACAAAAAAAACCTCAGCTTACCAAGCTAAATATAGTAAGTTTTGCTAAGCAGAGATAGAAAATGTGAAAGCTGAGGTCATCAGAAGTTATGTTCATAGCTCTGATGATTCTGATTATTTTCTGTATTCTATATTCTGTAAAATGAAGACAGTATTTATTGAATATGGTAAACTCCTAAATCTGAAGAAGCTGTGGAGTACCAGGTCTGATCATTAACACATTTGTAAATTTAAATATGAATATCTAGCTCCTTGTAGAAGGTTCAGACAAATGTAGTTAAGTAACTCATCTACCAGCTTTCTATGCTGTAGCAGTTTATCCAATAAAGTTTACTTGCTAATTAGAATCAAGATATTGGTATTTAAATTTCAAGACATGTTTCTGCTATTCAATGAGAAAATTATTTTAATTCCTCATGTAATGGAAAAAAATCAGTCAGTCAGATACACCCAGGATAATAGAAGCAGTGCAATTACAAAGGCTGTGCTGGAATGTGGTTTTTTTTTGAACTACTTAATCTGAACATTCCTTCCTCACCATAGATTTCCAATTACACTGCATTGTTGTTGATACATGACGTGTGCAAGCTTTATTTTAGCTAATTCTCGTCAATGAAACTTAGCAGCTAGCAGAATTGTCAATTTTGATATGCAAGGAGCAGTATCTTTGCCAATACTTTGTAAAAGTTTTGATGGAAATTTGATCTTGTACTGGCAAGCACAGACTTGTTTAAAATTTCCACTTTTTGAGGCTTAAAAAAGGCCTGAAGTTGTGGAAGAAATGTGACCTTGTTGGTCATAAGGAGAAGAGCTGAGGTTCAGGGGACAGGGTTTTATACCATTTATTTACTAGAGCTGGTCGTACAGGGAAAAAAAAAAAAAAAAAAAAAAAAATTACCTGGCACAATTTTTTTTTTTTTTAAACCATTGAATGTAATTGAAATACTAATGCATTTTCAACGTGGAAAACTCCTACCAACTATATCGTTGCATTGGTTATCTGTCAGTGACAGTAAAACTCTTCCAGTAATTAGACATTAAATACATCAAACTGGGAAGAAAGTGCTGAGAAAATTCCAATGAAATCAACAGCCTTTTCCCCAGAAGCATACACTGGAATAGTCTTCACCACCACTCAGACAACTTTAGTTGCAACTTACAAATGTACAGTACCGCTGCTCATTTATGTTATTCTCAAACGTGATTTGCTCTATTTTTCAATAAGCAGTCTTTGTTTAATCTTAGAAAGTTTTAACTAAATATGCTTATTTTTAGATTTCCTTTGTTTTGATATTTAATCAATGAGACATCATAACAGACTTTTTAACAGTAAAATGAAGTCACAGTCCCATAGAAACTGTTTTGCAAAATCCAGACTAACTTCTTTGAATATTTTAAGATAGGAAAAATGGGGAGAATATAGATAAAATGTAGAAATACTCATTTATTTTTAGGATTGCTGAAACACTTGCTTCAATAGACATTTGACTGACACTTTTCAATATTTTTTTTGTTGTTGTTGCAAAAAGAATTTTAGAATTTATTTAAAATAAAAATTCAAAAGCTATTTCATTTTGGATAAAGGAAATATCAGAAATGTGACCTCAAAGGATTTTTCTGCTTTGAGGTTTTTGGCTTTTTTTTTTTTTTTTTCATTCACTACATTTTTCTTCAGATTCAGCATGAACTGAATATTTTTCTGAGGTTTGCAATTTGCCAGTAATCAAATGCCATTATTAGTTGGTTACTGCAGTATTCCCCTCCTGTGCTTGGAATAGACCTTTAAGAACAAAGCCAAAGTTGATGATCCAAGGACAAATGCAGTACTGTTTCTCCCAGAGCTACTTGTTAACATATCAGAGACCAATAAATAAATAAATAAATAAAATCACAGTACTGTTTCAGCTGCCCTTGGATTTTGTTCTCAAACTTCTCTTCACAATCACAAAAACTAATTGGAGTGTTGCAACGTGTTGTAGTACAGAAGAGTTAAGCATTTGTATGGTGCAATCTGTATAAATTCTTAGCACGTGACAAAAAAGTCCTGTATACCTGAATACAGCCTAAGTTAGAGAATTGCTCATGTTTCCTTTAAAAATTTGCTAAAAAAGTCGCTTTTACTGCTCTCCCTTGATTGCTGTTTCCTCTTGTATTTCCAGCATACTGAGACATTTTCAGATGTCCATACTTAAACTGTATATTTACAATAGTCATACTTTTTATGCTAGGCTTTTGGGAGTTAGTTTTGATGGTTTGGCCAATTCCTGAAAATTTAAATTTTTCCTTATTTCTAAGTCTAGCTTATAACCACTATTTTTCATCAAAATTTAACCCCTCTTTTAATGATAAAATATTATATTCAAAATGAATAGACAATCATTTATAAGAAGGGTTGATATGAAGCTAGTATGAAGCTACTTCCTCTCATTTAAGAATAGTTGATTTGAAACTATTTATTCTGAAAGGTTTTTGCCAACATTTCAGATACAAAATACAATAGTAAACTTTAATTTTCAGCTGAAAACTGCTGTAAACCAAAAATAATTTTGGAAATAAATCAATAGGTTCTAGAGATGTGGTGTGCTTGGTTTTGTTTTTTTTTCCCCCCATAAGGTTTTGAAAGAAAATCCAAGGCAGCTGTCTTTCTGTGAGAATTTCTGCTCAGACAAGAATACAATCTTTAACGTAAAAGTTCTACTGTCAAAACCTTAACCAAGTTTATATTAAATAATTATACTGTTGACAAACTACATTTTTGAGAACAAAACATTAAATCATTTCATTTTAAATGATATGTTCTCTCAAGGTTAAACACTTGCAAACAGTCCTTGAAGGCAGATTTCCTTCACTGCATGCTTTTGTTATACTGCAGCACTAATAGCCAATAATATATGTCCTAAAGAAGAACTCCTCTAGTATTTTAAGGGGATCAGATGAAAATAGGAAGAAGCTACATCTCACATCCAACACCCTTAAATTGTCTCCAAATTCAAGTAGGAAGTTCATAACTTGTTCTTACTTCTTCTCACAACCATGACAGAATCTGAAGTCCAACACCAATAAACATTTGGTGTTCTTGAGCCAGAACTTCTTCTGTCTTTGCTAATGCCAAAAGTGAAAATAATGCACATGATTAAGATGAAAAGGGGGAAGAGAGGAAAAACAGCAAATACAAACTCCTTACATAGCTTCTTAATGGCACATGGGAACCAGGTATTGTTTACTTTATCTGGGCCAAACTATAAATTTTGAATGTAAGCTGTAAAAAAGTATAACAGTAGCTGTAATGTTATGCTACTACCACAGATTTTCACTTCTCCATTCATATTTAAAACGTGTCCATTTTATTCTCTTGTATTATAATCCATTTTAATCACTACATCTTTTATCAGGGGTTTTTCCTCTTTTAGGAATTTGTATAAATATCTTAGAGAGGACCAACATGAGGGAATGTGATTCAGACACCCTAATATACCACTTCTATTCTTCTAACAGTAAAACACTAAGAGACAAGGTAGAACTTCAGAAAAGAGAAGTATCCAAGTGAACATCTTTTTTTTGCCTGTGAGTCAGTCTTTTGGTTTCTGTGAGCTGTTAGATGTTGTTCCAAGCCCCTTTCCCTGCAGGATACAAGGCTAAGAAGGATTACTCAATCATCAAAACCCCACTGGCTCAGCTTATGAAACAGAATCCTCTACACTCACTGGGGAAGTAGATACGTGTCTTCTGGGATGCTTCAGGCCCAATTTTTGTTGCTCTTGATGTTTAGTTGGCAAAAATGCTTTCAAAGGTGAGCCCTACAACTAAGGGGTACTGCAGTGGAAATAGGAACTGTTGCCAGAAACTGGTTTACTCAGAAATCAGAAATGATAGGTTAATTTCATGGTGAAATATAAATTCCAAGGATTTTTTTTTTCTTTCATAAAGATCTCTGTGCCACTGAGTCTACATCACAGTAAAGCAGCAGCATGATGAGTTCCGCATAGTGTAAAAAGTAGCCTTATTTCATGATTTGGTTGAAACTCAAGATTTTCGTTCCTTCATCTGTAAAATTGAGATAGTCATGTTTATTAACCAAATCTATTTTGATCCATAAGAGTTAGTGATCAACAGTGGCCAATTTTCAGATTCATATTTTTGCAAAAAGAGGGAGAACGTATTTTTCATTTAAAAAAAAAATCACTGAATTCAGATGTTGATTCCTGCATTAGTGCAATTTATGACTTTGATTTCTTTCTCTATTCTTACATAAAGTGTTGCACCTATAACAGAAGTAGCATTGTTTTAGGAGGGACAGTCCCTTCATCCCCTTAGAATTTAACAGGTAAATTCGTTGCCAAGGGCAGTATGCTATGCATTCTGATACAGTTGTTAGAATTACTTATATCAGGCCTGAAACTGCCCTTATTATATAAAACAAATTAGCTGTAAGCTTCTAACTACCTTATGGTTTGAACCACTCAGTCGTTAGAATGAAACTCCAAGGGACTAGCACATGTATGGATGAGTGATAAACACAGCCTGCTCTGGTTTCAGTTCTGATTGGAAACAAACTTGGGAAAAAGCACATCTTACTCAGTGGGTATAAATTAGAAACACAAATCAAATGATTTGTTCATGAAGTTTAGGATCAAGCCAGAAACTGCACTTGCAAACGTGAATTATAGTTCCATGAGCACATCTATTCTTGTTTTTCACATCATAACACTTTGTCCATCAGTTTTGTAAAATAATGAATTTCAAGAGAGTAATCATCATGGTTGCAAACTGCAAGAGTTCTGACAGTTTTCTTGCTCTTTACTTTGTGTGTAGTTAGACATTTGAACATGAAAACACACTATTGATAATTGATCTTGTGATGAATGAGTCCATTAACTGACCTGCTAAATGCTATTGACAGGCATGTTTGTTTTTTTTCTGCCTGGAATAGAATCCTTCCCTGTTGTATATATGTAAATTCATATCATATGAAGTGATTGAACAGTCATACCTGAAACCAAGTTGCGAAACTGTACTTTGTGTTTAGGCCATGAAGACATCTTCCATCATGGCAGCCACTTTCCAAGTTACACAGAAAAGACTGATCCTAGAGCACTTACTGTTTCATCTCATCTTATAGTAAAGCTTCATACCTCTAGCATGAATGAAAGTGGTCAGTATCATGCTATCATTCATCACAGTTTTTATCTCTGCATATGTTTTTTGTTGTTGATATAAGAAAATCAAGACAAATTTTTCTTCCAGGGGCCAATAAGTGCCAAGAAGTGGCAGACTGCATAAACATTAATCAAGGAAAAAGGCAACCTCATCAATTCAACATCGTAACTGTTGTCTCTATCCTTGATATTTATGCCACATCCTTATATCTGTAGAACCTGCCTTCTGTAGAAACTCGATGTGCATTTTAACAGACAGAGACCCAAACGCATTGACCTGCCTGGAATACCACTAGATTATCCTGAGGAAAGGCATTTCACATTATCAATATTTCTTTATACTCTATGAAATTACATTGGAGAGGGGGAGGATATGGTGTGTACCTCTGAAAAATTTCAGCAGTGACAAGAGGAGGTGGCAAAGCATCTGGATGCTTTGCAGAATAGCAAGGAACCTGTAGGGTATACAATGTCTTTCATTAGTGCTGCATAGTCAAGTGGGAAATATGCCTACAATAGGAAGGCCTGAGGCCCTGATACAATGTTAGAAAAGAGACTTTGATAGTTATTATTTCATGCTTCGCCAAATAGCCGGGTTTAACTTTTTGGCTGACAATAGTTACTGACATTTATCACCTAATAACAGCTAGTATCATCCAGTTTTCCTGTAGATTGTTGAAATCAGATGTTAAATGAAGAGAGGAAAAGCAAAGCGTAAAACTCAATACATACAATATGAAAAGGTATTTTTTTCTCTAGTGAAGACATCAACTGATTGCATTGTAAGATGAATATAAAGGCTTTTTTTCCTGCTAGACAGTGATTGCAGGCTTCTTTCTTCCTGCAGTAGCTGCTGTCCAATCACTAACCCCCCCTAATATTACCATGATCACTTAATGGAAACAAAGATAGAAAAATTCCATAATTCCTGGTCAGTTGTTGGCTATATTTCTTGAAAATCTTTATGAATTTCATAAAAATGCTGCACAATCCCTTTGCCTCAGATTCCACTTAGCTCCCCCCAAACAAAATTTGATTGCCTAAGTTTTGTTCTGATCATCCATGTATGGATGATGGCTGAATTTCATTCCAGTGCAGGACTGTTGCTGACAATCTCCCCTGTTTTGTCCAATTTTGCTATAAATGACTAAATCACAGAATCACAGAATCACAGAATTTCTAGGTTGGAAGAGACCTCAAGATCACCGAGTCCAACCTCTGACCTAACGCTAGCAGTCCCCACTAAACCATATCCCTAAGCTCTACATCTAAACGTCTTTTGAAGACTTCCAGGGATGGTGACTCCACCACTTCCCTGGGCAGCCTGTTCCAGTGCCTCACAACCCTTTCAGTGAAGAAGTTCTTCCTAACATCTAACCTAAACCTCCCCTGGCTCAACTTAAGCCCATTCCCCCTCATCCTGTCACCAGGCACGTGGGAGAACAGGCCAACCCCCACCTCGCTACAGCCTCCCTTGAGGTACCTATAGAGAGCGATAAGGTCGCCCCTGAGCCTCCTCTTCTCCAGGCTGAACAAGCCCAGCTCCCTCAGCCGCTCCTCGTAGGACTTGTTCTCCAGGCCCCTCACCAGCTTCATCGCCCTTCTCTGCACCCGCTCAAGCACCTCCATGTCCTTCTTGTAGCGAGGGGCCTACAGAAAATCTCCTGGATGATTGTTCTGTAGCCTTTAGTGCCAATATGAAGCACTTTCTATTTACCAGAGCTCTTCACACACACAAAAAAAAAAAAAAAAAAAAAAAAAAATTACTAATTGCACAGGTGGTTCTTTATGTTAGAGATGAGGAAGCCAAGACAGTTCTTGATACATGATAAAGTGTCTGTTAGAATATGGCTAAGAAATTTAATGTACTGCTACAGCTGTGCTCAGACTGTCAGGTCCTGCCAGAACATACACTGTGCAAAATCCTGTTTTTCTCCTTGTCTGTTATGCTACTGTGCAACTTCTTATCCATTTTGTTATTAACCTTTAAGTCACTTATGGCAGAACTGCTTTCCAAAGCTCTGATCTCTCAAAGACCTCAGGCCCAGCCTATAAACATACACATGCTTAATTTTTAATGAATAGCCCTACTGCAGGTATGGAGAATCAGGGCATGTTTAACATTACATTTCAAAGAACTTGGTGGGATAAAAAAAATGGATTAATATCATTAGTGCTACTAGATATCATAAGTTTCAGGCTGTACTCCTCGGGATAAAAGCTTATCTTTAGCTAGCCCTGGATTAGAAAAGAACATTGCATTATGCACATACTACAGCAAACAGTGCTTGAACAAGTATCCTGTGTCTTGCTCTGATGCATCTATTATTGATCACTGCTGAAGAGGTAGGGTAGGTTTTACAGGCCAGTTCTGAATAACTGCTCTGACCATGAATAAAGGCAAAAGTATTTTCAGAAAGACCCATTCCCCTGCAGTTCTTAGCTGGAGAGGCTTTTTAGGGCAATAAGAAAACCACTATTTCCTAGTTTTCTTAGAGATGGAGAAAAACAAACAAAAAAAATGAAACAAACACTTCAGGTTCTGGTTTCTTTTTCCTTTTTTTTTTTTTTTTTTTTTTTTAATTTCCTCATTAAATGTAATTTTTAAAGGCAGTTCAGTAGACCTGATATTAAAAGAGTATTACAAATTTTTTCCTTTTTCTTAATATTTTCTTTTTCCTTCCTGTTCTCCTTTTCCTTCTCAACACACTTGTCAAAACCCATTTTAACTCCTACACACAGGCACAGTGTTTTGGTGCTTTTCCCTACAAGGAGTGACTTCCTCCAATGTTCTCCTTTTCCCTCTTTTATTCCACTTTTCCAAACACTTCTAATATTTCTTCTACCAAGACACATTGGTAGCTTTTCAGTCTGGCACTTAGATCTGTGCAGGTGATTTGCAATGATTAGTACACTCAAACATCATTTTTATCTGCTTCAGGATTACTTGCAAGAAGATCTTGATCTGAGATGTGTTAGATATTTGAACACTTCTAATATCTTAAATTTTTAAAATAATCATGTGACTTTGTGAAAGATTGAAAAAAGTCATGTGGCACATTGTTTTAATACCTTTTTTGTATGGCAAAACTGGAGGTCATGTAGTAAAAAAGCTAAAAGGCGGCTAAGGCAGGAGTAAAAATGGTAATTTGTAAACCTAATGTATTCATAGGTATACTTGGTCACTCTAATCTTCCCATTTTCTTGTTCATTGGAACTTCCAGCACAATACTTTTTCACAATACTGTAAGTCTCTCCGCAGCCATATGTTTGAATCCTACTAATCATCCTTTTTTTTTGTTTGTTTCTGATTGATTTGGAGAGCAGTATCATTGCAGAAGACCACACAACATTTTCTACTGACTACATCAAAGCAGTTTTCAAATGGACTGTTTCAGTGAGCTGTTATTTTTCCTCTGCTATTAAGGAGTGAGACTGCTGCACTAGGTTATGAGAAAAATTACAACGGTAGCAAAAAAACACTGCACATTTGTGGAATTCTTGATTATCCCAAAAATATTTGGCTACTCTCTTGTTTAGGCATTTCATCACCTTTGCAAAATACTCAAGAAAGCCCAAATTCTAAGAAGTTTTGCTATGACTGCTCTGTTTCAAAATCTGGAGTTCTCTTCATTTACAGGACTTGCTACTTGAGAGTGAGAGGAATAAAACACCCAGAAAAACATTAAGGACGCAAAGAAACTTTTGGAGTCTATCTGCAGACTTATACATGAAGAAATTTTAATCAGAGAAATTCAGTCTTTTCAACTCGGAAATATAGTTGATCGATTTGATCAACTGATCAAGTTGATCAATTGATCAATGACTATATCGCTGGGACTTGAACCAGCATTCTGCCTGCAAAAAGTTAATTCAACTTGGAAATCAGGTTTTCTTCTGACTAAAGCTGGGGAAAGAAGATGGGAAGAAAGAAAATGGAGAGGTGAGGAGCCAGTGTCCTAGATCTTGTTCTGCTACAGAACTTCCATGTGACCTTGGGTAAGACACTTAACATCCATGCCTCACTGCTTCTACTACCAAATTAAACAAGGCTGACCTGTCTCTGAGGAAGCTACTGAGAAAACACTCAAATACTGTGAAATAAAGGCTTTCATTATTGCAAAATTGAGACTTAAGCTCAGTAGAAATTAAGAATCAGCACTTTATTCTCATAGCCCTTGGGGTGATGACATAGATCCACTTGAGTAAGTTCAGGGAGGCAATGACGAATCAGAAGACTAACAAATTACAGAACAAATGAACAGAAACATCCGGCACAAGTTTTCTCAGCTGTCCTCACCTCTGCTACTTTGATTAATAGGGAACAAAGAAATAAACAGCGCTGGAGGACAAACTAAGCCACAAAGAATTGTACCTGACAATTTGCTGCTAAAATACATAGTCCCCTGTAAAACCTATTGATTAATGGAGTCTCTCTACTAGCATAAAAAACACACAGAGATGAAAACAAATTCAAGTAAATACTCTCATTAGGCAACTCAGCACCATGCAGCATTTAATCTGTCTGCTATTCAATAACAGGAGCACACAAGTAACTTTTTTCTTGTTGTTATTCACACGGCGCTATTAATCATTGGAAAACAAAGAGAAGACCAAAAGGAGAGAGGAGGAGGGATGACCATATTTCTCCCTTGATGCAGTTACTGAAGAGGGCATCGAGTCCAGGGAAGGGCACAGAGCAGCATCCCAGCCCTGGCAGTGTGGGGATCAGAGGGGCTGTGGGGGTACTGGGGAGGGAAGAAGAGCGCTTTTCTCACAGCAGCAACACAGGGTAACATCCGCAGGACCCTGAAGTCACCTTCTGTTGCCAATGTTTTTAGTACAATACCGCCATCTATTGCCTAAAATACCAAAATTGAAGGAGGTTGGAAATCACAAGATGGTCCGTCCTGTAAGGTGGTCCCAGATCTCAAACAATATGCAGCTCCCTGAGACCTATCTTTAACCTTCCAGTCCAAGCACATTATCATGACAGACTGCTGTCTCAAGACAATGTAATGACAGATAAGCAAACTAGGCTGGACAGTTGCAGATAAGTCAAGATGAAAGAGGAGAGGTGATCTAAGCGTTGTGTTCTGACTAAAACCTTCTGAATTAACTTACATTAGCCTTTTGAATACTATACTGAACTGGAGATCTGAAGGAACCTGAAAAGATGACTTCAAATAGTTACAACGTTAGAGCAATACTAAATAATCCAAGGGTCAAGGGAGGGCAGAGGAAATCTTGTACTAATTAATGTTGTATTATCTGAACATTAAATCACTAAAAAGTAATAATTTAGCTAATGGTAAATTTGGGCTAGGGATTTTCCCACTTCGGAAGCAGGCTGCTTACAAAGTTCACGCACTGCTTTCTACCCAGTCTTGAATGCACATTTCTTAATTCATAATTACACAGTATTTTACAGATGGGTAAACAGATATGTAGAAATAAAACACAGCTTAGACCATAATTTTTGGAGCCTAGTGTCACCACATTTGCTCTCAGACAAAGAAAAGAAATTCTGGGGCTGATGAAGAAACATCGGCAGACCCAGATTCACTTCAATGAATCCTTTATGTTTCAGTTTTGACAAAGAGTAAGATCTGTGCTTAGTTCTCCCAGGGAAAGAAATTGAATTACATCTGTATGAGAGAGACTATAGAGAACTAGACTTTCTGTATTAGCAAGGAGTGGAGAAGGACACAAAAAAGGGTGGCATTAACAATGCAACAGCTTTCATCCACAATAAGAATGGTTTCAAAAAGTATAAAATTCAACTGAAATCTCATTTTCCTCCTTTCTCAAACTGCAGGCAGTGCTGTCCTGCCGAAACAACTGGAACTACTGCATCTGATTTTACTGCTTTATAAGGTTTTGTCTTTTGAAATGGGCTTGTTTAAATCTCTTGTGAACTGCACTAGCTGCCCACATGAGCTCAGTCCTATGAGAAAACATATGAGCTCCAGATTAAAGGTCCTAAGGTTACAGACTAGTCACAGGAATGATATTCTAGGCCACTTGAAGTTTTATTTAATCTCCCCAGGAATTGTGGAAACATACCAGAAAATTGTCAGTAGAATATTTTGCAAAAAGAGTCACATCAATATTCTCATGATGGAGATCACAAAGATAGCCAGCTCCACATCTCTTGAGGGCTCCCCCACCTCACCTGCCTCTTGGCCAGTCTGTCACATTACACAGCTGTCAAGTTGCTAGAATGGAAAATCAACAACTTAGTGTTGTTTCTAAAAGAGAGAAACAGTGCTTTTTTTTCCCCTCCTCATTTTGTGTGCAAGAACAGTCTTCTATGATTCGCCCCCCTCCTCCAAACACAGTTTGCTTGATTTTGATTCTGTTATAAAGGCCTTTCCCAATTTATATTGCAATCCCATCATTTTTGTCTTTTCATTCTGTTATTTAAAACAAAAGGATGACAACAAATACAAGTTAAAATAGAAAGAAAATGTAAGAAGAATTGATGGAAATAGACATTTGGTAGAGGCAATAAATAATTTAGAAACAAAACTCAATACTTTAATGAAATGTTTAAAGCAACTGCAATAGTGGTGACTGATAGACTTTTCTGCATCTGAGATCAACAAAACTTAAGGTAACTTTCCACTTCTTTCATCAAGGTCAAAGTTGCTACCAAAATGAATCTACGTGGGCTCTATTATTATCACTGCTGGGATTTATCTATTATTTATAAATGATTGTGATCACAAACTACAGTATTTATATATAAGGATTTACTATATAGCAGTGATATCATAATGACATTGTTTGGATTTATTAAGCTTTGCTCCTCAGTATTCATACAGAACTCTTGCAGCCACAGCTAAGATTTGTGTGCAGAACCAGGTGACTGCAGATGAGCCCTCTGATGTGCCTTCCCAGAAAGGAAGGGTTCCAACAGAGCTCTCACAAACCAACCTATGTGGACCACATCACCTGTAACAGACCTATAGTTAAAAATAAGAGTGCATTCAAGTAAAATAAGATTTTGCAGTCTAGTCCAATCCATATTTTATCAGGTGCATACATTTAAGTATAAACATTTCAACCATAAAAAAACTCATTTATTTGCCTTGTAAGAAAAACCTTTTCAGTTCTACCTAGATGTGTCTTATTGTTTCCAGGTAATCAAACCAACAGCTTCATCCTGAGGGTGGGGGGAAGGAAAGAGAAAAGAGACTGAAAATTGTAGGCAACATAAAACTCATAAGAAAGAGTTCATAGAAGTATTTCAGAGAATTGAAATAGTACATGATTAACAGGAATTCTATCATCACCTGTTTATATCTTATGTGGGGGAGAAAAGTAGAGACTGTAGAAGCTTCTGATAGTAATTTTGTGAAGGAAACCCATATCCAAGTACTGATCCTCAAGTCATCCAAAAAGATAATTCTCTTCTTATTGTCTCCTACCGCACCCTAAGAATATTTTATTAGCATCAATCCATGGATTTTGCACAAAGCATGATTTTCTGCCAGTTGGTCCAGGCACCTTTCTGCAGGCTTGATAGATTGTCTTAAACTGACTTTGAATTAGAGTCACATTCTACTTACTCCAGCATTAGCTGAAAACACAGCAGTGCTACCTGCCACTGAGCAGCTGCACCTGAACTTTTACTTGAGTACAGTACAAGAATACTAAATGCTAGACTAGAAGTCTAGCTGGCACAGCAGTCTGTTTATGACCATAGCAAATGGAAGATAACATAGGAAGAATATTGGTACAAAAGAAAAGTAATTTACACCATCAGTGTATTCTTGACACCCAGTATTAATGGTGTCAGGACAAAGCAAGGGTCACCTGCTGCATAACAGGTATGAAGCTGAGCACATCACACCACAGCCAGCAGGGCAGGGACCTCACCAGCCCTGCAGCACCCAGGCAAGACAGAGCCAGGGAGAACAGCCAAGTTCAGCCAAGTCCAGATCAGCAGGCATCCACAGTGTCAAAGCAGGTCTAAGGCCAAGCCAGCAAGCCAACCAATTAGGTCCTCATCCCTATGATCACTACACAAGTCCACAGCAACAGGGCAATGCAGAGCTAAGGCTAAACCACAGGCCCTAACTCCACCATAACTCATAAAAAGTCTGAAGGCCCCAGGCTGAGCTTATATAGACCTCCAGGGTGGGGTATGGGAAGGGCCCCAGCTGAGGCTGCTCTCTCTTATTAAGTCTCAGAAACCTAGCAGGTGGCTTGAATGCTTTCTGAGTCAGTGGAGAAAACTTTATTTTTGATAGTTCCTACAGAATTTTTCTTCCATAAAATTCTCTAGTTGCTCTTTGGTACATTGTAAATTTAGATAGGACCCACTCTAAGTATCCTCTTCAATTTATAAACCCAGATGAGTGTGTAGCTAAGAAATTTCCTCAACTCTTTCATCTTTGAAAAAATGCAAATTCAGGTTGATTTTTATTGAATTGTTACAATAAAAAATAATCAGAGGGAACTGGGGGTGTTTAGTCTGGGGAAGAGGAGGCTCAGGGGAGGTCTTATTGCTGTCTACAAATACTTGGAAGGAAGGTGTGGGGAGCTGGGGGTTGGCCTCTTATTGCAGATAACCAGTGATAGGACAAGAGGGAATAGCCTCATGTTGTGCCAGGGAAGGTTTAGATTGGAAATAAGTGACATTTATTCTCAGAAAGAGTAATCAGGCATGGGAATGTGTTGCCCAGGGAGATGGTGGAGTTACCATCCCTGGGGGTGTTTAAGGAAAGGTTGGATGTGGCACTTAGGGACATTGTTTAGTAAGTGGAAATGGTGGTAGGGGAATAGTTGAACCACATGATCATGGAGGTCTTTTCCAACCTTAATGACTCTGTGATTCTATAATTATTGTCATGCTACACATTACTGGCTTCTCAGAGAAGAAAAATGAATTTTGCAGCCCAGTTGACAATAGTATTCTTTGGCCCCAAAGTGTTGCCTGGATTATAAGGAGGATATCGGAAGTTTTTTTATATCACCAATGTGCAAGAAGTTCTGTCCTTAACTCCATAACAATGCTTTCAAGAGGCTGCAGTCCTAGTCTGTACCTTAAACATGTCAGTCAGTCTGAGAACAAAATATTATGAGGAGAACACAAGTGGTTAGACACGAATCAACATGACTATGGCAGTTTCTCTCTGATGAGAAAATTATCAGATGGGGCATATTCATAGCCTCTACTCTATGCCTCTAACACTTCTATGGCATTTCTGGCAGCTGGTCATGGAGCATTCGTCTCCTCCAAGTCGGCTTCATCTCACACCCCAGCAGTTTTGATCTGTAGACTTCCAGATTAATAAAGCACAAACAAATGATCACAGTTCATATCAAAAAATTTTAGAATAAGAGTAATTGAATCAAACTGTGTCACTGAGAGAAAGGAAGTGCCATCAGAGTATGTCTCCCAAAAATCACAACAGATGACTAAAAAACAGATCAAATTTAATTTTTAAAGATGTTCAGCCTGGTATGGTATCAATTTATGCTTTTTATTCTCCTTAAATATTCTAGCTGTCAGTCAATGGTAAAAGTGTAGAATTTCTGTTGTAAATTCAGACAGAAAATAAGTTGTTGTTGTTTTAAAAAAAAAAAAAAAAAAAAAAAAAGCTCATATGGAACAAAGTTCTTTTCCAGTAAAAATACATGTTCAGAGGAATAGGAAAGCTCATTTTGTGAGATAAGAGCTTCAAAGTTCTTCCTAAAGAGTGGTGGGAAAAAAAAAAAAAAAATCTGCACTGAAAGAACAGAGATCTGTACAGCAATATAGCTCCTCTAGTTATATTTTTTTAATAATTCTGCTTGAAATAATAAGGATTCTGGAAATGTTAAGAATGTTTCTCATTACCAAAATTTCTTAGTGTGTAGAACAGCAAAACAGGAAAATACTATCTATTGATTTCTAGAATTCAGCTGTGAGCTCTGTAACTCAGGAGATCATTGTGTAAATGGAGGCAATAAAAAAATGACCAGGTTATACAAGTCGTAGTAAATCCAGCTTATCTTAAAGAATTTTACACATGAACATATTTTGTGATGTGTTCAGTTTTCCTCGTCAAGTAGTTAGCTCACATAGATATGATGGAATGTGTAACGTAACTAATAAGATATGGGCCGAGGCAGCAGCACAGCAAAAATATATGGCATAAAGGGACATTGAAGAGACTGTGTGGAATCTGTCTAAAACAACTTCATGGAAGTAACATCATTTTGAAGCTAGCATCCAACATCAATAAACAGGATGATCAAGCCATTGCTACATACAAATATTTGCAGCAGTTATGCTAGGGAAAATATAATAACATATGCATAAATGGCCTGTCAGTCCCTTGAATCCGGACTGAAAATCTTCAAGCCTGTTCCAGTTCCTGCTACTAAACTGTATCTGTAGTTCAATCTGCAGAGGCTTGGGTGTCTTTGAAGATGACTACTTCAGTCTCTATGAACCGACCAAAACAGGAGCTGTCATGTATGGGGTGGATGAATCTGTCAATTCAGCTTTTTATGTCAAGCTGCCAAGAATTATACTAAGTACACTTTGTTCATAGCTTTGAATTAGATCCCCAAATGTGAAATGTAAAAGGTGAAAGACCTACTGTCTGGACTACTGCAAGCATTCTGATCTGATCTGCATGGAGAATGCTATTTTTTTTTTTTTCTTTTTTTGATAGACAGAAACTCTCCCAGTGGGGTTTGCACCTGTCATATGGCCTGCACTGTCTTAACTGTTGTGGGTTTTCTTTTACTGAATAAGCTTCCCCTTTTCCTCCCCTTGCCCCCAAGGAAAAGAAACCCAGCTCTAATTTCCGTTAGGATACTGAAAGTTCAGATACGAAGTCAAGCATAGTGAACATCATCTGTGAAAGTGCTATAATATTTTAAGATAAAGTACACCGATCTGTTTTATCAGGATAATCTATATGGTTCCCAATAAGAGAAACAAGGAATATAGAATGTTTATACACTGAAATTTTATCAGCTAAGACACCTACTAATTTAGAAAACATTCTTTTCTACTGTGTCCATGGAAACTACATCACAATGGGACAATCAAGTGGCATTTTCACTGCAGTTCATGAGAAAATCTAATGTTGATTTTAAACAAAGTTAAAAGAAAAGGAGACTGCGCGTTCTTCTGCCTGCAGAGAAAATACTACAGAGAGAGGTCATCAGCAATACAGCTAATCATTACATATAACACATACAGTGGACTGTGGACTGTGTATAAGATAGACTAGACTGTATTCTGTTTGGTAGTCTGTTTTTTGTTTTTGTAGTCTGCTTCCCATCAAAAGGGAATTAGAACTTACTAAATATTCAGGGGCAAAATTACAGCTAACTTGAAGACCCCAGCACATCTGGTACAAAGACATTATAGTTCTCTGCACGTGTACTTGTCCATCATTTGCACTACTGGCATAGAAGGTAAAGTTTATACCTTTTCAGACATTCTGATAATCCAACTTCTCAGTACCATTTGATGTGCTACTGAAAATACTACTCTGGGACAGACCATAAAAAGCATGGCTATGAGCGTTTGCCCAGAAATGCCAATGTTTCTCCAGGGGGTCATAGCAGATCTGAACCATTAAACATGTGCCTTCAGAAGCACTAGACTTAAACAGAAACATCAGACTCCCTCTGCCTACCTAATCATCATGCAGCACATAGGCTTTTTTTCTGCTTCATTCTATTTCTGGCTTTCTCAGATCTGTGGCAAAAGGTCCGCAGCCATTCATATATTAGGTCATCTCCTGTCACCCAGCATCAAGAGCTGTCAGATAAGAATAGCCCTGAGAGTTTTCTTGCTTCTTCTGTGCTTTTCAGAATCTGTGAGTTGGTTATATTTCCTTTATAATCCAGATGCCAACTCCATTTTTAAGAGAGCCTGATGCCTCGGCTCCTTTAACAATACTCCAATCTCTGCAGTTTGCTGTGCTGTCTACAATGAACCCCGTCAGAGCATGGTTGGAAGCAAAACTGGGAACCATGTAACAGGATCTAATTAAGCACTGCTGTGCAGTACAGAACCCATCACTTCTTCAGGGTTTTCCTTTCCTGTCTGTTAAGTGAAGGTAATCCTAAAGCACCACTGCGTGTGTCTTTTAAGGCACATGACTATGGAGCATTTTCAGGATTGGACTTCATATTATTTTCCTTTTCAGAAATGAATCTTTAGGCAGGAAAGCATCTTCAAAACGATAAAAGAATACCTCACATCAGTGATTTACAAATTGTAAGAAACCTAGAAAGAAGCCATAAAAAACTTTTTTCTTTCACATCATAAAAACTCTGGCATCCTTTATTTTGCTATTCAGTTTAGGAAATTTTTATCCTTAAAAAGAAGCCAGCTCACACTTCAGCTCCTAGTCAACTGTAAGGAGCTGGATGATTGCTGAGATCCAGAAAGGCTGGCTCAAAGAACTGAAAGGGTAGCTTCTAGTTACAGGAATGCAACTGCCATGTGTGCTTTAGGATGAGCTGCTTTATAACTTTAGATTACCAGCCTAGCTTTCTGCTAGTTAGAGGTCTCAGCTACCTCAGAGAAGTGAGGAGGATGGCTGGAAGCTTAGGAATAAAAAGAATGTCCCCTTCAGGAAGCACGTCTTTGTCCAATTTGCTCAGCTGTGATTCTGAGCTCTGAAGGATATGTCAAGCAAATCTACTATGGCTTTCTCTCCTGTCTACTTATGCTAGACAGGAGCTTTTCACTTTGTGCCACACGTTTAGCAAGAAATCCAATTATTTTTCTTTTGCTCCTCTTGGTAATGGGGTTTCAAGTAGGATATAGTCATGCTACACCAGTGTCTTAGATCCCTCCTCAGTGAGTGCCAGAACTAACTGTTAGTTTTCTTTTTTTTTTTTCTAAATGGCCTCAGTCTAGCAACTAATTGCACTGGGACCATTTATACATGTTGGATTTATTATCTATGGTTACATGGTTGGATCATTTTTCTCCATGCTGAAATGGAGTATAATTGGGCTATTTTTCATACCAAATGGAGTGTGCCTGTACAGAAGGAGGTTGGCCTATACCAGGATTTGCCTCACTATTTTTAATAGCTCCAGCAGAGAAGGGGTTTTGCTTCTCTGTTGGGGCCTTTCCAGACTAATGTTTCTCTGTTTGTTTAATGTCACAGAAGTTGCCCTCTGTCATATCATTATGAGTGATAAAGTGTAAGTCCTGGTGATGTTTGCATTCCTTTTTTTTTGGGGTAAAAAAAAAAAAAAAAAAAAAAAAGTGGGGAAAAAGAATGGTCCAGGAAAAAAGTATACTACAAGTATTTGAATTTTCTGTACTAAAGAAACACCTGTGGCCCAGACCACTGATTTCCTTGCCAGAATAGCTAGGTTTATTTTATTTTAACACAATATGGAATGTAATGCTTGGGAAGTATCCCAGCAAAGTAATCCTTTATTGGCAATCCTGCAATCTATTAATGTCTAATTTAAAGTGGACACCTCCAGCAAAAAGGGAATTAATTCATCATGGTCTATGAATACATTCAGAATAGACAGACCTCTGTGTTAGTACTATCAATGAACCCCTAACCTGACCTGCAATGTGTAAGGTTTTTTCATTGCTTATTACACGGTACATGTCAAAAGGCATGCTCAAGCAGAAAAGGAACATTTAGAACATTCCATGAAAATCAATCAGACTCTTACTCTTTGAGCATCTGGTTTTGCTTTATACATGTACGTTTTGCTGGTGATTCTGAATTACAGCTAAGGAAGAGCCAAACGCACAGTGAGAACATCAGGCAGTGTCTTTATTCCTTTATGCCTTTATGCCCTTTTTCTCAAAGAAGATACTGGGTAGAGAGGAGAGACACGGTAGGGTAGCAGCAATCAAATCTGCTTTCAAGCACAGTCCTATGCCAGGCATCTGCTTAGGAACACAGACGTTCATTCTACATACTGTCTGTGTTGGACCTTCAGCTTAGGTGTATGCTTTTCATGAAAGATGAGGGCATTGATTTATTAGAGCACAAATGAGACTGTCACATTTTTGTAATCCTGTCCACTTCTCCACATAATTTTGTTGTATAGGTGTCACATTTATATGCATGAGTGTGAGTGCGAGTGCTTGTGTGTCTGTATTTTAATGTGGTTAGAATCTTCATATAGTGGGATTACCTGGTAGTTTTTGTCTTGGTCAGTTTTGCCTTTTATTCAGATTGATTTCTTTAATCATGGTGAACTTGAAACACAAAGAGAACCGCTGCTTTTCTCTCTGACTCCACAGCTAGGAAAGTTTGCTGAATAAAGTGGTAATGGGCAAGCTTCAAGGGGATCAAAAGTGTGCAAAAATTTGCAGTGCAGTTATATTTCATCTGAATGATTCTTTAACATGAATTTCAGACCATTATCTTCCCTCCAAAATACCCCTCTGTGTGTTTTTCACAGTATAGTCTTTGTGGCACACCTCCAAGAATTTGGATTCCATAGAATAAATACCCTTCTACAGAATAATTTAACCTTGACATCAATGTATTTTAGTAATTTGCAAAGAAGAGCACTATGCTGAGGACTGAGAAAAGAAAAGAACAGCACTTCTTATTTCATTTATTTATCTGGATTTACACCAACACTAGTTTTAAAGCAAAAACCTAGAGCTCAAAGCAATTTTGTCATATATTGGAAATGTATGCACTAATGTGAACAAAACTCAATACATCTTCTTCCAAAAGCAGTCTAAATGAAATCAAAGTCCAATTGACCCCAGTCCAAAAGTTTTATCTTTTTGGAATACAAACACTAGCTTTTAAAATGATTTTTGCTACTGTAATGTGCATTGACCTGATCCAAAATGAGGCCTTCGCTCTCTTTGTATAATGCGCCCACAGAGAAGAAACTATGCTACTGTATAAATCCATTTTAAGTAATTGAGTTATGCTAGAATGTAAGAAGATACAGAGAAAGGTAGTGTTTCCTACAAGAAAAAGGTGAGACAAGACCAAAAAAAAGAGTGAAGAGGAAGTATAATGAAATCATGGAAGGGAGAAGTCAAAAGTTAACAATTACTTATTGTTCATATACAGGATGAAGTAGAGAAGAATGAGTGAAATTATCAGGCAGGAAATGTAAAATATTAAAAGGCAGTTCTGTTCCTCACAACATAAAGCAACATATACCATGTTTTTCCTTTCATAATGGAAGCCAAAAACAAGAACATTTTTAACACAGCCTCACAGAACTGCATTGAGAGTTAAAAAAAGAAGATATAATAGTATGGATACAGACTCTAGCAGAAGTCTGGATTACTGGCTGTCAGAAACCGGGAGGATGTATCAGTTCAAGTGCCTCAGACCAGTTGTTTTAGGAGTAGCCCAACATGGATATAAAATCTTTTAAACTCAGTCTATATCCCAGTTACTTCTCATTGTATCAGATTTATACTTGGAAGAGCATATATTTCAAGGAAATGTTATTGGGGTAAGAGAGCACCAAGGTTTGTTGAATGAATAATGAAATTCTTTGAGGAATGCCTGAGTACATTCCCTGTCATTGGTTTATTTGTTTGCTAGCCATTCAGAAAGCAAAAATAACTGTTGTAAGTGGTAAAGTAGTTGGCCTTTGTTGTGTATACAAATAACAAGGAGGGAAAGAGAAGCACAAAGAAGAAAAAAGTCTTCTTCAGGGTCACATTGTATGTCAGTGGCAGCACCAGAAAATGGCTTCTTCCATTTGCTAGTCTGTTACCTCCCTTCACCTTCTCCATTTGTTGTGCCCTAGGGGCATCTAGTTCGTGGCAAAAGGATTGGTGCTGCAGTTTGTCCTGAAGGTCAACAAATTGGTAGCTGATAGGCCACTCCAAGGACTTATTGATAGAAAATCCTTTAAAACCCAGGTTCTTCAGTATGTTTGCTGATGTCAGCCATGACATTATTGAAAAATCCTCCTGTTCCTCAGATTTAAAACCACAGGAGTCTTTATGGGTCAAACCTAATAATTTCTATCATACTTGAAAAACACCATGTTTCAGCTCTGCACCTCCTGCATTAGCACTGCCTCATTTGGTTTATGATATATGCCCATGTACCGTGTATTGCAGTAATCCAATTCCCAAGTAACTAATGCCTGGATGATAGCAACAGTGTTCGAACATCTCAAATAAGTGGTTGAAGTCTACTACCCGAGAGCAGATGCGCAAAGCAGTAATTTTGGCATAGGAAAATCTAAACAGATCCCTTCATTTTCAATCTTATGTCAGACAAAGACAATATTGCACACAGCACTCATGAGCTGATGGATTGTTAAAGTCAGAGAAATGCACTACATAGAGAATTTACTTCTCTGACAGTATAACAAACGTGTGACTGGGAGAAGCATCCTTTTAACCAGGTTAACAGTTGCATATTTCAGGTGTTACTGAAATTTGGTTTATTTGTTATTTTTTTTTACATTTTTTTCTCCCTTACCTACAACAATCAAAGGTACAGTGATTTGCTCTGAGAACAAACTCTAGAGATGTATAGCTTCCAAGAGACAGAGCAGAGTTAGATTTCCTCTTTCCACTAATGCTAAAAAATAGGTTTCAGGAAAACAAATCAGTTAACAGTAGAAATACTTTCAAAACTTAATCTAGCCCCAAATTTGCTTGTTCCAGCCAATCTGGTTTAATAATACTTACACATGCACAGTGTGGTTATTTTTGCCTCACATTTTTGTAGGGAAAGAGTTCATAGAAAACATCTTAAACAGCGATTCTTTTCAAGGAAAAACGATGTTGCATTCTCAAAAATGAGATCCGTTCTTACTTTATATCAGTTTACTCTTCACTGACTAAAACTGCTTTTTCTCATCTTAACCAGTCTAAGGGAAACCTAAAACAGGCCTTAAATTTGTATTCATTTATATAAATGTTTAGCAAAGTCTAATGGAGACTAACAGAATCTAGCATACGAACCATCATACATTTCTTGCAGAAAATTTCTTGCTCTTGCAATTTTATTTTAAGGTCTGCAATTTTTGGTGTTTTTTCTTGAAATCCCAGCATAGAGAGTCAAATTATTTCACAACAAAT
Source organism: Aythya fuligula (assembly GCF_009819795.1). Taxonomy (NCBI): domain Eukaryota; kingdom Metazoa; phylum Chordata; class Aves; order Anseriformes; family Anatidae; genus Aythya; species Aythya fuligula. The sequence goes on from NC_045563.1 coordinate 51,459,621, forward strand.
TTAACTTTCAGTTTTCAGAAGATAAGTTTCAAGTTCTCATGGATGCTAAGAGACATTTGGAAAGGTTAATCCAAAAGGATCAAACACTAAAAGGCAAATAATATAAAGATCCCAAGGGATATTACTTTTAAAATCTCGTGATTTTTAAACCAGTTTTATGGATTAAATTGCAGCAGGGGAGGCTGAAGTTAAACATTAAGAAAACCTTCTCCTATAAGCATAGTTAAGTACTCAGAGAGTTTGTCTAGAGAGTTTATGGATTCTCCATCAGTAAAGGTTTTTAAGAGAAAACTGGGCAGCTTTCTTTCCAGGACTCTTTAAGCTCTCATTGATTCTGCCATGAGAGGTGAAGTAGTAATGGGACATAGCGAGGTCATTTCTTGCCCCATTTTCAATAATACTGATTTCTGTAGCCTCATTTACTATTTTGAACATGTTGGATTAACAATAATAAATGCATTATTGCATTAACCAGACCACTGGTAATCTCTGCTTATAGTGATTTTTATTTTTATTTTTTTAATAAATACAGCTTAGAAAAATCTATTAAAAGTCTACAATAAAAAAAAAAAAAAAAAAAAAAAAAAAAAAAAAAAAGGAAAGGACCTTTTTCTAAAAAGTTTTTTTTTGTCTTTGGTTTTGTTTTTTTTTCTCCCAGAACTCTTATCCTTAGGTTCTAAGGGTTCTAAGGGTCCTCTCTAAGATGTCTTTAAAGGCTCATAAACCCTATTTTGTTGGTCCTATATAACACCAATGGACAGGATTTGGTTTCAATTTTGTGTGCTCTTACAAATTTCTTACTTTGTCCTTATCCTACTCTTATTTTATTCCTGACATGCTCATATTTTTAAAATATCATTTTACTATTGTCTTACAAGTTCTGTTGCAAGTTCTGTCAGCCTAGCTGACTTTTCAGGTGACAATTGTCTTACGTAAAACATAAGACAAGGTTACTTTGTTAGTAACTGGGAAAATCAGGTCAATAAATGCTTTCACAATTACTTTTGAGCTAATTCGTTATGTGTGGGCTCTCAGCTGTTAGCAAAGAATGAATGCAGTGCACAGCATGTATAACATGTGCCCTTGATATAGAAATCCTCAGAAATAACTGGCACTGTAAGAAGAACAGAAAGGTCTAGAGGAGACAGGATACCGTTTCCTGCCCCCCAGCCATGGATTAAAACCTTGGACAAGGCCGAAAACCTTGGAATGCAGCAGATACTCACCCTAGTGGGCATCTCAGTAACTATTTCTTATCTGGCTAATATGATACACAGATAAAGCGCATAAAAAGCACTGTGATTCAGTTGATAAATTTAAATGGAAGAAATGTCAGAAGTGTGGTTGCTTGCACAGCACTGACTCTGTGCTATAGTGTGCTAATTCTGGGTACTGAAAAAAGCAAAGGTCCTATATATGAAACTGTGTATAACAAAACCTTTGCTATAATGTGTACATATAATGCAAAGAAAAGTCGAATCAAACTTTTCCGAAGTCAACCCAGTATTTCAAAGCTTTGCCATGTTTCATGTTATAGCTTAAATAATATTGTTCTGAGGCTTTTTTATGGAAAGAAAAATATGCACAACTCTAACATCATCCTCCCAACATAGCCAATAGGATTTTACTATCAGTCTTCAAAATAGATTTTTGCCCTTGAAACAATAAAGCTAACCTTAATTTTATATTCATTATGTATTAAATTGGCTGCTATCTATCTATTTATGTATTTATTGTTATTGTTTACTATTTGACAGAATGTTATTTGCTGTTTCTCTAGCATGCCTGTGGGAATACAGTCAGGTTGCCTCTCAAAATCTGAGGGATTCCTAAAATTCATGTTACACGCTTTGTGGGCAGATGAAACCATCTACCATGACCCTAGAAGTCATTAGAAGAACTCCTAGAGGTGGTCTTCTAAGAACTGGTGTTGATACCAGGCATTGCCAGTCAGTTCTATTCTTTCTCTACCTTCTAATACAATTGCTCCTGAAGATCCTATTAATTTGTAGTGCAATGCTTGTGCTCTGGGCAGGGCAAAAGTTTTTGGTTTAAATAAATAAATATATAGACAAGTCTTAAATTTCAAATGCAATATAGCTCTTCACAGCCTTAAGTAATACAGAAGCTGTGTGTCTGAGCTTTTAAATGAAAGGGAACTTGTAGTGATTTTATATTTCTACCTTAAGAGTTTCTAGCCAGACCTTGAAGAATCCAAAACCACCTGGTTTACAGTGTGGGTATGATCATACTTTAAATGCTATTGTGATTTGTCAGTGTACATCAAGAGAAGTGCTCGCTGGTTCTCCATTCACCGAAGACAGAGTCAAGTATAGACACTTTATTCACTAGGAGTCATAAAATACAGTCTTTGTTTTAGTCTTTCTGTTTCATCCAAACCAGTGTCCCCCAGCCATTCCCAATTTGGTGTGCACATGTATCTATCCCTCAGCTCCTCTCTAACGAACAGGAACAAGCAATAGATATTTTTGCAACGCTCCATAGTGTAATGTTTACTATTAATAAAGGAATCTGGCTACCTCAGGAACTCTGAAGCCTTTTTTTTTTTTTTCCTAGAAGGTGAAAAAGTTACTGAAAATCTGTAGAACTAATTTTTTTTTTTTTTTTTTTTTTTTTTTTTTCCAGTTTTGAAGTTCATGCTGTTTAATGGAAAAGACTCAGCTTTTCAGTAACATCTTTCTCAACATCTCTCTTCTGAAACTTCACACACTCTCTTGCGAATTGTAATGTCAGCCTAAATATAACCATAGAAATATGTAACTTTCTTAGGAAGTGTTGTAAAAATGAATCAAAGCAATATGCCTCTTGCTTCTCCAGCAAATAAACCAAAAATACAGTAGACATCTTTCTAGTAAAAGTGTAATTTGTTAGATACACAAAAGAAGACAAAGAGCCCTAAACTGCTGCCAGTTAAGTCTATCTAAATCTGGAGTAACCATTCTCTCATCCCAAATCCTCTACCTCAGGTCTATACTAGTGTAAATGAGATGAGATATTTAGTTCAAAAGATAGATTAAGCAGTTCCTGTGCCTTCCTCTGATTTTGAATGAAATCTGTATTTTAAAATTCTCCTGCTGTCTACAATATGAGTCTCTAATGTTGCCATCGAAGTGAATACATTTACTGTGGACATAGTATAATCAAAAAACTTTCTCTTGTTCATCTCCAAATACATTTAACATAAGAATAATGCCTAATTACTCAGAGGAGGAGAGATTAGTGTTTTATTTAGTTTGAAGGTAAAATAGAAGAAATAGCTGACTGCCAATAAATCTTTGTAATGTCCTCATTGTTGACTGGCCTTAGTGGGAGAAGATAGAGAGTGTGAATGGAGTATAAGAGACAACAGTTTATGCAGAGCTGAAATCAGACATTAAGGCAAAAACAAGTCTGAAGTAGTGACTAGAACAAGGAAGAAAGTTCAGGAAAAATAAAAACAGAATGAAGCCTCAAGCAGGCATACTACTGCACCCAGAACTGGAAGGTAGAGAGTCAGGAGGGTCCATCTCCAAAAGGTCACACAAGCCACTTTCAGGGGTATCCCATTGATGTAATGATATTTTTGGAAGGGGAATGGCTATTTTTCATAGACATTGCTCATTTCCACAATACCATTATGACCTTTGTTTCTCACCATGAGTTCTTGAGATGATGTCATTGGTCAGTCCAGGCAGAGAAGTATGTAAAACTCCTTTTTGTTTTAAGAGGTCTTAATGTAATGTGCTGTTGGTTGACTGATTTCAATCTCTGCAAAAATACCAAATTCATCAGTAATCTGTTTCATGTTACTGTTGGCGTGCATGAATAGGGTCAGGTTTGAATTCAAGGTAAAGGCCACTCTCCGTTTCAGTTCTAGAATTGTCTGAAGGTGATAGGATAGTATTAACATCTTATGTGCTGAAGTGATTAATTGATTAATAATGGTAGATGAGTACACATAGTGATTGATTTGACAAGCCAATTAATCATCAAGGTACTGTAGCACAGGATTAGGAACACAGACTTAAGAGAAGGGTCAAAGACAGAGGTCAGCAAGGCATTTAGCAACCATCAGAGAAGATGAAGAATTCAAGCTATGAAAGGAAAAGGGTATCATTAAATATTTGAACAGTGTGAAATCTCTTCTAATATTATTTCTAAATTCTAATTTAATTTTGAAACCTTTGAGACCTTCAGGTAGCAGGAGGACTCTGCAGCACAGTAATCTCTTGTCTTTTATTTTGGTTAGAGGAAAACCTTGCATCTAACTCTTTCTCATAGCACAGCAACTTGTAAATAATAAATTTGTATAATGCTGGTAAAGTATTGTTTATTTTTATATATCAGTTTGTGTAATGTTGGGAGAAATACCTTTATGTTGTATAGCCCCAAACACAAGTGTAGAGAATGGCTCGACAAACCCAAGTATTACTATGCAAAAGCAGTTAAGCCTGGTAGCTTGGAAAAGAAAATCTATCAAGCATTTTATACTAAACATTATATTGTGTCTGAAGCAAATAGACTGTAAATAGAATTATAATGAATGGAAAAACAGAGCTTTATTTTTTTTTTTTTTTAAACTGAATCTGTCTGGAATACAGTGGGAAGAGACAAACCTTAATATACAAGCAATGTTTTTTTGGAAGACCATTAGACATTGTATGATTTTTGACACTAACAAGTTGACTTAATATGGGAAACATTTTCCTGTTGCTCCAGAGTAGAAATTTGGATCATGAATGAGGATCTGTTACAAAAATTTAATGAGTAACTGATTTAACAAAAATTAATCTTGTAAGAGGTTTTCAGCTTAAAGACACAACTGATATATAGCCAGAAACAAGATGGTACTGAAAGAAGGCAACAATAGAAAGTAAACAAGTAAAACTTAGGCCAGCTTACCCCTGTAAGGCAACAAGCACACAGTGCAGAGTTCAGCTGTGAACAGTGGAGGAGGAGTGGGAGGTCATCTTTCATGGAATGAAGAATTCTGTTGTTAATGGACTGAGGACTGAAGCTGGAATAGCAGAGCCACACTACAATTTGTGCATTGAGTTTCTGTTGCCTGGAAGTTGAGGGTCAAAAAAAGTTAATAACCTTCTTGACTAGAGGAACCACCATAGAAGACACATTTGATTAACGCAAAGGAGGAAACAAACAGAATGCTTTGCTGGTACAGAGACCCCAAAGCAATGAATAAGGATATAGAAATGAAAATGTTTCAATAACCAAGAGAAGAAAATTAGGGCCATATGGCCAATACCAAACAACTATCTAAAATAGATGCATCACCATGTGACTTTTTACTATCAGCATTCATGTTCAGAATATTAAATGTTCCTTTAGGGAACTACTGAAGACCGTTATTTGGATTTGTTTTGGCCCATGAGCTGTTTCTTTGGGGTATATAACATTTTTGATGGTATTGAGATTAAAAAGGTTAAATAGGGTGACATGTGTACTTGGGAGAAAGCCAATACCTAACTTTACATTCCTGGCACATCTTGGGGGAGAGAGAGTGCTGCTAGGTTAAAGACTGAGTTTAGACAAAACAAAACCTGGGAACACAGAGAAAATTATAGGCAAAAATATACTTTGGAGTTGAGCCATTGCACAGACAAATCCTGATAGTTTTGAGGTCATCATCAATATTGTCTTCACAAACAAACAACAAAAAAAAAAAAAAAAAAAAGAGAGAGAAGAAAAAAAATAAAAAGAACAGAGATGGGAAATTCATACTTAACTGGCAACAGCCACAAGATGCCAGTTTGCACTGCGACTTGCAAAGTAACAGGTCAGGTTAAAAACCTTCAGAGAATAATTTAGGCTATTAGCACAGATTGGCTGGGCATTTCCCAAATCAAAGCTCTAGTGTGAGGTGATGTGTTACTTTGATCATGATACATTGCCTGCTGGAACAAATTAATGAAAAAAGATCTTGAAGGTTATTGAGGGACTTAAAAAAAAATAAATAAATAAATAAAGTACAGAAACTTTATATGAATAATAACACTGAAGATACAGGCTTGGCATGTTACAAATGCCAAAAGCACAGCAGAAAAGCTACACTGGTCTCACATGGAAAGATTTTCCCCTGAAGCAAAGTAGGCATAGATTTGTTTGTGTCAACTAGAAAACTTGTACTCATTCTAGATCATTTTTCTTACTTCCCCAAGAGATTGCAACTAGATAATATTATATATAGGCATCTGTTTAAATCTGTTCTTGTTTGTTTCTTTTTGTTATGTACCTGATATTGGCAGACATTTAGAGGTGTATATATTTCAAGTTTTCACCAATGGACTGGGAGTAATATAAATGGCAATAAGAAAACAGAAGTCAGAACCCGTTAGAATATAGCCTATGAAGAGTATGAACCCTATAGAATATAGCCTTTGAAATACAGTTTGTCACTTGTGGAAATGAAAAGTTTGTAATCTTGGGATTTGTAAAAGTTTGTAATCTTGGGATAAATAGATTCAAAGTTGGCTATTTTGCCTGAGAATTCCTTATTAATTCAAGAGCCACAAAAACCAGTGGCCACCAAGGCCCAAAACTATGAAGAATTTGTTTTACTAATTCTTGATAACAATAATACAAATATTTCAGAGGAACTCCACAGATCTAAGCAGCAGCAGAACAATAACCAAATGCCACTACCTAGTTTATCCAACTAGGTGCATATTTGTTATAAAAACTGTTTCTATTAAATGTGATGTTTAAACTGAGAAAGGAGAATATGATTGGGCTCTACCACAGAAGTAGAGGTGACTCTTCACATTAAAGGGTCTGAGTCCCTTTTTCAATCCCAGGTTAAGTAGTATGCTGAGATCTCCCTGATAACACCCAGCCCATGGCTCAGACTGTTGGTGTCCTTACTGCCAAAGGGCAACCTGAACTTACTTGGGCAACACAAGATCTCTGCAGGCTGTCTGCTTTGGCTGTCAGTCACATGCTATTGTTGCCAGGTTAGACCATGGCACTTTGAAGTGGCTCTGGCTGCAATAGGCTTTGCAAATTCCTGCAGACTGTCTTGTAGTTCAGCTTTTCTAACCAACCCCTTCTAGCATCAGGGCCTGAAACTTGCCTCTAGCCCTCCACTTGCAGCGATGTATCCACCCACCGAAGACATAGGGCAGAGGCAGAAAGGCACCTATTTCTATAATTGTAACACCTCTGAGTGTTTGCTCAGGATTTCTGAAATAAACCTTGGTTTGGGCTCCTGCTGTGATCAAACTTATTTCCTGCAGACAGCAACTTAATGTAAAACTAGCAAGAATAAATTAAGGATTTTGACAAGGTGTCATCAGAAAGATTTCTGCAAACACAGGGTGGCTGTCAGAAGTTTTTCAGTGTAATTCCTAATATGACAGGGACTAAAGCTTAACCCTTGGTCATTAATTTTAAATTTAAACTTTCCTGGGTGACTATAATAAAACCACTCAAGGTAATATTAATGCAGGAGTCAAAGAAGAAATCAATGCAATTTAATATGAATGCCTGAGCTGTAAAATCAAGCATCACTTCCTAGTAGCGCACAGCATTGCACTGTACTCTGATGGACATTCTGGATGTCACATTGTAGATGAGGCCATAATAATTATTCCTAGGAATGACTGGGCAGTAGGTTTTTCTTTTATAAAAAATAAAAAATAAATAAATCAGCAGAGCATATTATAAACACTCACCCTATTTTTTCCAAGTAATTGGAGATGGATTTGTCATGTTGAAAACAAAGTGATTTTGTAAACATCATTTTAATAATCCCGTACACACTTCACATACTGCTCTAGGATGTGAGACAACTGACTTACGGCACATCATGTCCTTAGAAACATAAATCCAATTTGCTAATCACCACTTTTTGTACTTGCTAGTTTATTATAGCTCTATGAGGTTTAGCTAGAAGTAGAGACCTAGATATTTCAATGGGTAACATTACCATACCAATTATATGAAATAAATATATATTCATCTTTTGCCTCAGGGCATAAACTTCAACTGTGTGAATTACCCTTTTCTGAGAAACAGGATTAATTTCTGCACAGCAGTTCCCATCTGATGATAATGCCAATTTCAGGAGGACTTGTCTTCTTGATGCAGCAAAGCCCTTCTTTTTCACTTTAATCCTCAGAAGATAGAATAGTATGGCAGCCATAGGCTTTCTACCTTGCATTGGCTTCCTGCTTTGCAGAAATTTGAGAAAGAAGCTGTAGTCTCTTTTTCTCATCCTAGGACTTGGAGATGGAACTTCCATTGTTCTCTTGTCCTTGCAGAGAATAGTGCTTCTCTCCAGGTGCAATCATGAGCAAAACTCTAAGTAGCGTGGAAGACACATTTTTCCTTGATCTCATGGTAATTTACAATATTGAAGAAATCCTACAAATATATCAATATATATAGCAATGCAGACTAGAGTACAGAGGAAGATGAAAGCATGGTTACAAATTAGAGATCAATGAGACTGTGACTTTTCTGTCATCACTACCAAAAAGGTCAGCTTTTGTGTCAGTAGTAGGGAGCTTGTGATATAACAACCTGCCCAACAGGAACAGGACTATGAATGTATTTTTATTAGTAGTAATATTATTATTTATTTATTTTTAGTTTTACTTCTTCTCACACATGACACAGAACAATTTGTAGATGGAAATCATCTTTCACTTAACTGGGATAGAGGTGGAAAAAGAAAAGGTAGTAAGGAGGCAATTCTGCTGAGAAGACTGTTGACCTAAGTTAAATAATTCAGTTACAGAGGAATCAAATGAAAAGTAATAGTCTCAATAGTCTTCCAGGATATGATCTCCTGTCTTCAACTGTCACTAATGTTGAAAACATACAGGTGATTCCCCATTATGAGCTCAGTGAACCAAACTTGAGTATCAAAATGACACAGAAGTAATGTACTATTTGAGAGATGCTGAAGTCTTACTCCTGAGCAATATTATGCATAATGAACCATCCAAAGTAGAAAAGGATTAGTGTTTTATAATAAAGTAATTACAAAATGATATAAAATCAGAAAAGACAATTATGAAAGTCATCGACAATTTAAATTCTGTTATAAGTAATTTTTTGTGTGAAGGACATTGTAGTTACAGGATTCTGAATTTCTTCTTTGTCATCTCTTCCACGAGGAGAAGAAAAGCTAGCAAAATGAGACAGCTTTATTCAAAAATAGAGTTTCCAAGAGCAGACCAATTCCCAGCAAACACAGTTTTTATGGAATTGTGAAGCATGATATTCAGATAATCACACTTATGTCAAACTACACTTTCATCTAAGTCAAATGCCTTGATTTGAGATTTTTTGTATGCATGGATTTTGTATGCATTACCATTGTTGCAATAGGTAAAAGATTCTGTTGGAAGTTCTTAAAATGCCTGTTTATTCTACAAATCGAATATAGTTTGGAAATCTAGAAAGTTACAGATGCATTGACTCATCTTTTTTAAAGTTCTTTATAGTCTCTGCATTTTGTAACACATAGGAAGCTCTGAATATATCACAAACATCACAATAAACAAGTAGTTTAGAAATGCGAGGAATGATGATGCTGTGGATGAGGGCAGGGTTTCAGGTACAATAAGCACATACTGCATCCTCTCAGGAAAGCTCGTAAAAAGTCCATGGGGTCAAGCTCATCATATCAAATACCCAGATAGGCCTGATACCTACATTTTCCAATGGACTTCACTGATATATTTATTATGCCACAGAGACTAAACTGCTTTGTCTAAGAAATACACACACACATACACACACACTTGGTGGACCTCTTTCAAACCCAGCGTAGATTATTACATTAGAATAATTGGTTTATCAAAGTGATACTGTCCAAAATCTGTAAACATGAAATTGTATGTATTCACTGCAGAAATAACATCTGAACTAACTCAAGATTTTAATGATATGCTTAAAGTAGGTATGCTCTTAGGCATGGATCCAGACTTGGCAATTCCATTCAGCAATACCATTCTTATTCCAGCCTGAAAAACTGTGAGTCTAACTGTAGTGTTGTTAGTGATCTTTTTTTTGGACTTCAAAGTCCCTCTCTGTATCTGCATAATATCATCTGAGAGATTCTTGCTGTCTATGACTCCTTCTCAGTTCAATGAATCAAAGCCAATAGTGAAACTTCCCAGTTCTTTTCAAGGTTGGATTATTACTTGGGAATCACAGATTGGGACTGTGGGATGCAGCTTGTTTCAACTGAGTTAGTTTAGGGACAAAACGAAATGGTACCAAACCTGAGGCAAATACACCTAAAATATAAATACTGTCCATACTGAAATTTCTCATGCAGGATTCACTTTAAGTTCAGTGAGGATTTCAAAATTCTTTGTGTCACTTTGAGGTCTTTACTGAAGCAGCTTTATATTAATTAACTTAGTTCTTTGTCCCATACATTTCCAGCAGATACTTAATATATAAATCTGCGGCTTATTTATATAGCAGGGTTGGAAGCTATCATTTCCATTTCACAGGAAATTTCCTTTTAATTTTTCATTTCAGTTTCATTTTTTCTAATTCAGCATCAGAACTAAAAGCCAATATTTCAAAAATACTTGAAGGAAATCTGGAACCATTCAAACATATCAATTCACTACTTTGTTGAAATCATTTAAGAGAATTTTTTACATACAATATGCAATTTAAAATAATGTATTATCTATGTTATAAAAGATACTTTTTTAAAAAAATATGGAAGAGTTCTAAAAAAAATAATATCTAAATCATGAAGTTAAAACTAAGCCCTACACATCACTGATACAATTTTTAAAACAATTTTAGTAGTATAAAAACAGAATGAAATCTGAAGAAATTATCTTCTACTTTCCCATTCAAAAAATGTCAAAATCTATTGGTTTCTAAGATTTGTTTAATTTAATGAGATGGCACTCTTCAAAGAAAAATAGCTTATTAAAATAAATAAATAAATAAATAAATAAATAAATAAATAGTCTTAAGTAATTTGATCCAGTTATTGTGCTGAAAAAGCAAGACTCTTCACAATTCAGAAATGTTGCCCTACTACTTAAGATATTTCTCTTGTTGGCCCATGACTGTAATGAGCCAAAGTGTGGATATACAGCATAAGTATAGATATAGTCCCAGTACTATTTATGAACAAGATACACCAGATAATATATCTCTATACCAGATAATGCCCCAGGATAGGGTTACATACTGGGAATGTATTTTCTCACAGCAGCTCACAAGACTTTGATATCCTTATATAAGGATTCAAAAGCCAGACAGAAGGTGCCTCATACAAAAGTACAATATGGCTTATTTCACTGACGTACCTGCAGCTGTATGCATACTTGTGCACACCCCTGAGGGTGAATATATACAAACAATATAGCCAGAAAACAAGCTAGAAGAAATGTATCATTTTTTCAACTATAGATAAGTTTTTGGTCCTGTCAGAGGGAACTGTAACTGAAGGTAAACAACAGTTCTACTGAATATTCAATTTATCCTACAACATGTCAGTAAAAATAACAAAGATCTTTTTTTGATGTAAATAATACAGATTACTCTTTCAGAATTTCATAACTTCAACAATGCTGTCAGTAGTATGTACAGCAAAATGCCCTGTAATATCAGTACTTCGTATGTCACATTGACACCCTCCACAGCTTTTTCTTCAGACTTCAACGGTTAGAGTGAAGATGGGTGCAGTGGTGTTAACTAGCTTGAGTGCTTTCCTGCCAGCTCTCATTCTGGACTAGCTTGGTCAAAGGCAGACCGAATCTCTCTCTGACATAACATTGCAGAGTACCCAACAACTGTGGCTGTTGGGAGTACTGGAGGGAACTAAATGATTCATACTTGATCTTGAAAGAGTTATTTTGGAGCAACTTTTATTTACCAACTAATCACAGGTCTCTGGAGCAAAAGGGCTCATGCCTACCAAAGAGATTTTAAGTAGTCAGGTTAGAATAGGTGAGAAATGGCATTTTCACATTCACACCTTCCTTACCTCTTTGTTGAATGATAGCAATAGGATGACCAACACACAATGCCTTTCTGCACTTACATACCTAATACGATAGAGTATTGTAGCACGTCTCCTTAGCAACACAGCCTACTGAAAGCACATCAAATTTGTCCTTTGCTCACTAAAATTGCTCACTATAAAATACTGAATTGAGTTCAGGGTCAGGGATTCTGTGAGAAGCATTCAATTGTCTGGGCCTGGCATATCTAAAGTTTGAGCAGGAATGACAGCTTGGACGTTGAACACTTTGCAAAAATAATAGCAAAGTTCATATGTGCAAATGTAACTGTGTTGAAAATTAGTGTAAAGCTGCATTTGAGTTCTCCCAGGAAGAAATGGCCACCACATGCCTTGAATTTTCCAATCCAAATGAAAGGTTTAATTCTTTGACCCACCTTCTCTAATGTATGCATCTTCTCTAACACCTATGATAAAGACTTCCAAGCTTTCTTCTACAGAAGGAGGGCAAGGAGACAAGACGCACATTGCAAAGGGCAATCTAACTCATAATTTATTAGTGCAGGTGATTAGAGTAGGTGCTATCGAAGGCCAGCTGATCAACATGAACCTTGCCCTCCCTCCTAATCCCCCCCGCTCCCCTCCCGTCCCCCACGTTGGACAGAAGGAGATAGAAGGCTCAGGACAAAGTGCAATTGTGGAAAACAAAAGAAAGAAAGAAAAAAAAAAAAAGGCGAGAGAGAGAAATACAGTGAATCAATGAATGATTAATTAGAAAAGTAAATCATCAAAGCAGCACTCCTGCATGCTCTTTAACTGTATTCAGCAGCACCAGCTGTTTGCTCTGTGCTCAAAAGCAACAGCACTTCTGATAACATAAATTCCATGAAAGAATTGTAGTTATTTAAAAGGTGATTAGATTGCAGTAATTTATTCTAGTTTTATTACAATGTTTTTTTCCTAAGGGATCTGAAAAGGTTCTTATTGTTTCTCATAAAACACTTTTACTCCTAATAATCAATATTGATTTTACTATATCCCATTATTGTTTAGATTTATTCTCTTGTTTTGAGTGGAATTTATGTATTAATATCATTTGGAAGAAATGAGATAGAGTACTCTGCTTCAAAATCTCACATTAAAAATAATTAGCTTCTCCTCTCCTTTCCAGATAATTCAGAAGAATTTAAACTGATCTTGAGTTTTGGTATTTAATATATTTTTGGTTGTTCTTTTCCTGAGTTAAAGAGCTTAAATAAGGGGATAACGGGGACTTTATCTCAGTAAGATACATGTAACAAGAAAGCTTCCTTTCACCTCAGTGGGAATCTAGCTAAGGAGAGAATTAGGTCCTTATAAATATGAGATACACAGGTCATTTCCAGTGAGTTATCAAAGTGTCAGTCTAAACCAGTTCAATAATTCAGGCCATAAAGCTTTGACCAAAGCCAAGTTCTTTGTGAGAACCCTTATGCATTCCATCTCTTATAATTAAGAAACTTGTTTTCCTTTGTTGAGTGTAAATGTCTGCTAACTCAGTTCTGTCCCAAAGCTCCCACTTATACTTAACTGCCCCAGACTGACGGCACAAGCAGACATGGAGCAGAGACTCTTCCAGAGCACTTGCAGGCTCTTCTGTTCAGTGCTCTGCAGGCATATCTTTTATGTATCAGAAGTGTGATGGCAAAGAAAGAGAAGCATTTTTCAAGTACAAGTTCAGCTTTTCACTTTCCATGCATTACACATCAAGTCATTTTTCCACAAAAGCAGATTTCCTTTTAAAACAAGGACAGAATTTAAGGAAATACAGTGCCCTGTCCTCTGCAATGAGCTGATCTGATCCATATTTATTGTAGAGTTGTCAGAAGCAATCACACTAAAATGAGCAAGGATTTATTTCTCTGTCTTTCTCTGTCTTGGAAGAAATGGTGTGTGCTTCAGTGGGGGTGGTGGGGGGGTAGATAATAAGCTAGACAATAGCATTGTGAACTGGTAGGGATGCCAGGCCAAAACCCAAAGCTACTTTCAAGGCACTTTATAACCTTATCTTATAAGTGATCAGAAAAGCATGTTCAAATTAAACAAATGATAATGATGTCAGATTTATACAGTGCCTTCATAAGGATTTCCAAATCACTTTCAAGCCATATGTCCAGAAATTACTTCACCAAACATTAGAAAAAAAAAAACATTTCAGACATGGCATATGGGTGATGTTCAATGGTGAGTGAACACACGACTATACACCAAGTTAAGATGGAGAGTGCAAAATAATACTAGGTGTTTTTACACTGCATTAAAGAATGGGGTCTAGACCTGAGGTGAGGACCCTAAGGCACTGTTGTAGTCATAATAAATAGAAAAAATGTTATAACATCTTCATTCAGAATTGTAAGAAGAGTGGAAAAAAGTAGTCTAAGAACTTTGTCTTCATGAAAATACATGTATATGGTAGATTTTATTAGAATTCCATTCTAATCACATATCAGAGTATATAGCAAAGACGGTGTGTAGCAGAAGGAGTTTAATGCTTTTAAAACACTCCTGACTATAAGCTAAAAAGTTAATAAAGCACCAATGCAGATGGAAACGTGACCTCCCAAGTCATTTCTATTCAAAGGACTAAGAGGCCTGATCCTTCTTTATGGAGAACTCAAGTACGTGTTGCATGTCTTCGTGCTTGTTTTGTCATGGGAGATAAGGATGTGAGTTATCACAAGGATTTCAATAATCCTCAATAATAAGAAATTAAATCAGAAACCTTTCAGTCTGTTCATATTCTGAATTTTACAGGAATTGGAGGACCTCTTCCCAGATTTTTTCAACATGTAGAAATATGTCTACTCACTTCACTGAGGCTTAAATAATTTCTCAGGTAGGCTGTACTTATCTCAAGCAGAGAATTTGTTTTATGACAACAAATGACATTATCAGAGTAGACTTCCAAACCACAAATGAACATCAGATGCCCAATTGCCATGAATTTTCCATGTAAATTCCCATATGTTCACAGGAATTGAATGACAGAGGAAGTAGCATAAGGGAATTATAGCTCAACATACATTATGCTCTTGGCAGCTTTGCTCTGAGATTTAAGTGTTCTTTCCAGTGGAATCAGCAATAGTTCCAATATAGCAGTGCTCAAATCTGTGATTTTCTGTTTTTCTTTTCCTGGACTTTGCTTTTTACATGAGTTGGTACTTTCTAAAATCTTAGTTTTTCATAGTTTAGGCTGTAGCGGTGGCAAAACAAGCAGGGAATATAATAATGGCAGTTTATTGTAAACACTAACAGAGCCTCCAGGGGGTCTGATGTTGTGCTTCATATGCTACAACCTACAGTTCCACAAGATAATAAAATGACAATACTCCAGTATGAAAACTATCCCCTGTTCCAACAAGGTCAGAATTGCTTTTCTAAGGCTGTTTTCCTTCTGTGTTTCCCAGCTTAGAAGTCCTATACTTTGCCCACTACATAAATTAATCTGGGTATTTGTTTTCTCCTCTAAAGGCCACCTATATGGCAATTGACATAAAGGGATAATCACTATATAGAAAATTAGTCCTTTTTCTAAGATGTGTATATGTGAAGTTAAGGCCCTCAGTGTAGATACCCTTTCTTGTCTAATCTGAATTGATCTAATAATTGTGTTAAATTGAATCTGAGCTTTTTGATAGGGAGGGATTCTATTTCTAATTTAATCATGATTTCTGTTGCTGCTTTTGGTGTATCCACACAGTCACCAAATCACTAACCATGTGAATTCCAGCCTTCACATCTGTTCAAAAACATTTTGCTTCTGAATACTCACTTCTTGTAGGTTTTGGTGAAACCCATGATGAATGGCAAACAATGGCACAAAACCTAGGAGAAATATTTTGCTCCTAGCAGAAATATTTTGATCATTTGCCTATAAATTCATAATGCTTTCAGGATGCATGAACATATTGCTAGTGAAATGCAATTTGTCTGAATGGTGAAGGGTATAACGTATAATCTTACCCAATGAATAGCAGCTGAGTAAACTTGTCACATTTATCATGGAGAATATTTGTGATTCCATTTTGTGATTCGTCATGCTGTAGTAGTATGCTTAGGCACTATGAAGATACTGAATCAAACAATATATTTTCCTTCCGTTTGAACAATGCAAATTTTGACCCTGAGGACAGAGAGTGGTGAAAACTTCCCACAGCTTTTGAAAGCTGACAAGTGTTTGACCCATATGAATGAAGTGGAATGCAAGGTGTCCTGATTTCAGTTAGGACAGAGCTAATTTTCCTCCTAGTAGCTGGTAGGGTGCAATGTTTTGGATTAGGATGAGAAGAGTGCTGATAACACACTGATGTTTTAATTGTTGCAGAGCAGTGCTTACACCAAGCCAAGGACGTTTCAGCTTCTCACTCTGTCCTGCCAGCAGGCAGGCTGGGGGTGCAGCAGGAGCTGGGAGGGCACAGACCCAGGACAGCTGACCCAAAGTGGCCAAAGGGGTATTCCATCCCATCTGGGGTCATGCTGAACAATAGATAGGGGTGGCTAGCTGGGGTGGGGGGGCTGGCTGCTTGGGGTTAGGTTGGGCATCGGTCAGCGGGTAGTGAGCAGCTGCTTTGTGCAAACGGCTGTGCAGTGTTTAGCTGCCGACTGGGTTAAACCACAACACAGGGCTAGAAAAAATTTTCCTTCTTGCTTTTATATCAGTACAGAGGAATGGCTCTTACTCCTGCATGTCAAGAAACAAAACATTAATTCTTTACCCTCTTGAGATTTACTTTTGGAATTTGATCAGGCAGTTATCATCTAAGAAGTCTTTATTAGAAAGATTAAAGAATATAAATGTGGAAATTTAGTAATTGGAAGAAGAGCATATTTGTCAGTGTGTGTGGGTAGGGAGTCACTCAAAACCTTCAGTTGCAGCTTCTTGCTCTTTTCAGCCTCTATAGAATAAATGTAATTAAGCCCCAAATACAGTTAAATATGCAGGAGCTGGAGGCAGAGGAATTTAGACTAATAAGTAGAGTTGTTTGATGGAAGTTGCATTTGAAGCTTCTCTGTGCCCCACACATAGCATTTTGAGGCACTGAAATCTCCATGAGTTCTGGTAAGCAGCAAGCCCTGCCTTATGAATACCTGCATGGAGCCCATCTTGTAGGCCTTAAGCCAACTTCACATCTCTCAACACACAAAAAGGCCAGCACACACACATTAGCAGAAACATTTCAGTCATGTAAGTCACATAGGCATAGCTGCATGGCTAGTTTGTATGTGCCCCTGAAAGTAGAAGTACCTGTACGGTGTATGTCCCGGTCTCTCTTCCCCAGATAAGAACTTGATGAGCAGTCTTGCTTAAAGAGGATTTATAGGTGAGGTATGAGTGAACCCCTCTGCTGCTCTTCCAGTCAATTCTGGACAGCAAAAAAATTTAGTTAGCCTCTGCATCACAGGCACATTTCACTCAGGAAACAGTATCAAAATTAAAGTAATTGTTTCTCATTTGAAAATATATGATTTCAGTATGACTTCGTAGTTTAATTTTATAGTCACTTAATATGAGTAGTGTTTTCTCAGAGTTCCTACATACATAGCACATGTAAATGTAAAGGCAGCATAGATTGGTGAAAAGGACACATCTCCTAAAAGGGCTGGTTTAAGTAACTGCTTGCTTATAGCAGCCTTATTACTTTCAAGACAAATTTTAAAAATTAATTACCACAGTGAAAGTAAAACACCTGCATAGCTTTCTTGCTGACCTCTCTATAGGATGTCTTTTTTGTGCTGTTTTGTATGAATTTTATGTCAGTACTTTTTGTGGCTGTGTTGACATCTGCTGCACAAACAGAGTTTATGGTGAGACAGGTTTTGTTTGCCTGAGATTTTCCTAACTGAAGTTTTAATATTATATGACTGCTCTTGGGTAGAAAACACCGATTTCCAGAACATCTGTATAACCCCAGCTAGAAATCATCCTAATACCTCTCACTACTTTAAAAGAGGTGGCAAAGATTTGGAACTTTCAGAGGGAGTAAAGGAGTAGCTGATACACTAGAGGACAATGCTGCTGCCCAGAGGGACTGCAACAGGCTGGAAAAATGGGCTGACAGGAACGTCATAAAGTCCAACAAGGGGAAGTGCAAAGTTCTATGTTGGGAGGATCAATCCCCTACATCAATAAACAGTGGGGGCTGTCCAGCTGGGAAGCAGCTTTGCAGACAAGCACATTGGGGTTCTGATGGACACCAAATTGAACATGAGCCAACACTTTCAGCAAAGGCAGCTAGCCTGTGATGCATTAGGATTGTTGCCAGCAGGTAGAAGATGATCCTTCCCCTCACCTCTGGTGCGGCCACACCTTGAATACTGAGTCCAGTTCTACGCTCCCCAGTGCAAGAGAAACGTGGCTACTGGAGTGAGGACAGTGAAGGGCCACAAAGATGATTAAGGGACTGAAGCATCTCTCCAGTGAGAAAAAGCTGAAAGAGCTGGGCCTGTTCAGCCTGGAAAAGAGAAGGCTTTGTGGTTAATTCCTCAATGCATACAAATACTGGAAGCTAGAGAGTAAAGAACACGGACAGGCTCCTTTTAGTTGTTCTCAGTGACAGGACAAGAGGTAACGGGCACAAATGGAAACACAGGAGGTTCTTTCCGAACATCTGGAAATACTCTTTTACTGTGAGTATGACTAAGCACTGGAACAGGTTGCCCAGAGAGGCTGTAGAGTCTCCATCTTTGGAGATATTCAGAACCTGTCTGGACAAAGTCCTGGGCAACTTGTTCTGGGTGTTCCTGTTTGAGCTTGGGGTCTTGGTGACCTCCAGAGGTCATTTCCAACCTCAACCATTCTATGATTGTAGAACAAGATTTTAAACTTATCTTCTGTATTCATCTTCACCACAAAAAACGCAGGTCCACCCTTCCATCATTGATGCTTAAGTCTCTGAGGTTATCAGCTCAAAGTGATGAATGGCAGCACAATTTTTCTTTTTTAGTAATCCATCACTTTAGGCTACCTTTATCTGTGAAAACAAGAATCTAATGAAGATTAGCTCTTCTGGGATGTGATTTATCTCATATCAAAGTAGATCATATAAGTTGCTCCCTACAAGTGCCTATTTATCTCCATTGACTACAACAGTGTTGAGACTACTAGTTCAAATGGTGTAAGATGAGTATTGTAAATGAATATTGAACCAGTCTAAATATTTTAGAATATGTGAACAGTAATGAAAGAAATTTAGGATTAAACAAGAGAAACTAGAATTCTTAACACATGAGCAAGGTGACTTAATTGGCATAGCAGAGATTTGGTACAATGATTTATATGCCTGAAATAAAGAATGCCTAAGGGTATACTAAATTCAGACAGGAGAAAGAGAAAACTGTTTAATATATATCACAGGTGCAAACATTTCATCTGAATACAGATGGAATTTAGTCCATCCTCCAAGTATCAGGGTACTGATAAATCACAAAAATTATGGAATAATTTATATTGGAAGGGACTGCTGGTGATCATCTGGTTCTCCCTTGCCCTTAGAGCATAGCCAGTTTAGATAAGTTTGTTCAGGGCCTTGTCCAGTCAAGCTCTGAATAAAATATATCGTGAAAAATATTATATTAAACCACAAGGAATATATAGATTGATAAACATATAAGCAACCAATAGAACCATTCGGGCTACAGGATGTGGTAGTAATGGCCAACTCCAACTATTTAAAAAGACTAGGATACAGACCGTCCTGAAAACATGGCTTCTTTGACTGGATTGTACTCAACAGGCAAGTTGTGAGAATATGAAGACTGAAGGCAATGTGAATGGCAATGAAATGATAGAAGCTACAATCTCTGGAACTGTCTAGAGAAAAATAAGACAAAAAATAGTCTATGAGAAGAAAACTTAAAAATGTTAAGTATAATGTCACTGAAGGCACATTTCAGAAAAAAAAGAAAATTAAGAACTGGCAGTTCCCCAGAAAGCTGACGCTAAGTAAACACAATTTATCTCCATGCAAAATAATGACAGTGGGTGCAATTAAGAGTCTAGAATGGCAAAATCAACATTTCTTAAAAATGCAAGAAAGTACATGAAAGTGTAGCTAGATTAAATGCTAGAAATGAATACAATCAATCTCATCAGCTTCCAATGACTTGGGAAGCCTGGACCTTTAGCCTTAACCAGTGGGCTGTGCCTGTACATCCTGACTTCAAAAGATGGCAAATAGACTGGTATCATTTTGATATAGACTACATCCTCTCCTCAAAAATGTTACGTTTTGGCAGCATGCAAGTCTTGCCTTCTGACCTATTTATCATTCTTCAGAGACTTTCAAACACCCTACTCTATAGTGTTTAAGAGGATCCCTTATTTTCTTGTCTCCAAGTACAATTATGAATTTGAAGGGAATTATATAGCAAACCATACATAGCAACTGAATAAAAAGAAAGTACCTTAGATTCTGTTTTCACAGTTAATATGAAAGACTATTATGTTCTACCAACTACCCTCTAATAGGCAGGAAAAAACACTACTTTTATTGCACAAATATATTCCATATGAATAAAACAAATGATATCTCAGAAACATTAGCTGGTTGGTTATTCTTTAGTGCTTCTCATCACAACCTAAGTATTAAGCTGTGACAGAGTAAAATTACCAGCATTAAATTTTCTTTTTACTCCTGTACATGGAGACCTAGAAGTATTGAAAATGAACTTCATAGAACTAAATTATAAAAAAGAAATAAGACCATAAATCTTCATTTCAATCCAAGCCATATATAGACCTTTTCTTCATGTCATTTTTTTTCAGCATAGGTTCAGTTAAACTTCACTGAAGTGAGATGGATGCAAAACAAAATGAAAAATACATTAAAGCAGGGTCTTTGTTAGCATCAGGGATATAGTCTGTGCTTCTTTTAACATGTTAGTAGTTATTCCCATAGACCAGAACACTTGTGGGTTAAACAAGACATCGAGCAGATGAATTGATTTTTTAAAAAACTAATGAGAGCTTTTGCTTGGTAGATGAATTTATTTTTTAATCAGGGCTTCGCTGTCTGTGGCCAAAGTGGTCACAAACTCACAGCTTTATAGATAAAGACCAGTGAACAGGCTGGTGATTTGACTATGCCACAAATTTAGAATGATGCATCTGTCCATCTCTGGCTTTCCATACATGGATTACTGCTAAGATTTTGTGCCTAGCATTTCAGTTCTAACTGAAATTTTTCTCATATTAGTTGCAATTCTCCTTCAGATTGACCGAGACAAATATGACTAAACCAGCTTGGTCTTGATTTAACTGAACAAATTCAGGTTGGTGGAAGAAATGTATATTAATAGCCTTCCATGTTGTACAAGAAATGTGAATTGTTCTCTAGCAGCAGTTAAAACAATTCCATTTAACAGTGGTCTGGAGCAGTTTCTGCTTTTCATTAGGGACACAACTGAGTAGTAAACTGCGTTCATCTCAACAGAGATGAACTGTACATTGGAACAAAAAAATCCAAACTGCCTACATTTTACAAGCCTTTTCCCCCATCTATTCCAAAATAATTTTGTATTTTATTTTCTAAATGTCCAAATTTTTATTAGACTGCTTATGCTAAACCTAACAGTTTGAAGGTTGCATAAGTCCACATGAAAATCGTCAAACAAAAACCCCAAAATAGAAAAATATTTTTTATTTCTTTAAATCATTATTTTAACTTTATTTACCAAGGAACAAACTACAACAAGATTATTCTCCCTATTTATTTAATCAACTGATAAAATTAATTTATGGTGAAAATACCGTTTGGAGATTAGAACAACTCAGGTGAAAATGCTACACTACTACAATACCTGTATTTTCCATTTGAACAGACTTCTGCTGCTTTGGAAGACAAAGTGGGTGGACAGACACAAACTACAGCAGAGATTGCAGACTATTGCCGGTCTAGTCTTGGAAGAATTTCTCTGCTTCTTTCCTTGATATACAGTTTTGCCCATGTGAGTGCTGTATATTCATGTAGAAGGCACACATTTTAAAATGGTGCTTTTTGCTTAAGACTTAGTCCAAACATCATACAATGGGTAAATTACATGAGACTAGTCTGACCATAAGATCATGGAAAGCTTTGGAGCAAATACTGAAGGAAAAATAATTAAGACTATAAAATGAAAATGAAATAAAATACACCCTGATTTACTAATGCAAACACATCTCAAACTATTTCCATAAAGACCTCTGATTTTGATTACAGTCTTGTCATAGCTTTGCAAAGAGTACACTGAATGCCATTAGCACTAGCATCACTGCCCTTCCCTTGCCCCCCCCCCCCCCCCCCCCCAAATAAATAAATAAATAAATAAATAAGATCTTTGTGGTACAAAGACCACACATTCACGTTCATTTCCCATTCAAATAAATCTCCCTCTCCCCTACATTTCATGTACTGTCATAGTGCTTCCCTGCCCTCTTCTTTTTAGTCTGGTTGTGCAGGATTTCCTCTGGATTTAAAACAGGATTTTCTCTGGTAGCAGAGGTGGCATTGATAGGTAAATGTCGAATTATAGATTTATTCTCCAGCTTTTAAAATAATTACAGAAAAGGCTGCTTAGACAGTGAAGTGGTGAATACAATATATATATATTAGATAGATAATCTGAATAGTGGAAGTAATGAATCACCAGTCAAAAGAAAGAATATTACAACCAAATGTTCAAATGTATTATCTAAAATAGAGAGGAATGTGGAACAAGTGACTAGGAGGGTTATAACAATCTGTTCCCATGTATATCTTTAGCCCAAAAGAAAGATACAATGGTGTGTTTTTTCAAGTTCTGCATAAACTTGCTTGTGGTGGCTGATAACAAACCAAACTAGTTTAAACAAATCTTTTTGTATCAATAACTAATTACATCCTTGTTCTGCCTCAGTAACACAGATTGATAGTTCCACTATAGTGTTTAATTAGAACTGTTTTTAATTTATCGTTAAGAAATGGTCTAATTGGTGGAGGAACAGATGTTGCAGGTCACATGGCACTGGGATGGCTGTGCTGCTGCAAAATGGCAAACTGGGCTGTGAATGCCTCCTGGAATCCCTTTCAAAGACAAAGAGGAGAGTCTGCAGCATGTCTGGTTTCATCTGGGGTTTTTAACAATTTTGCAGATGTTACCTGCAAAATTTGTGAAGTGCTGTCTCCTGCTGGGATGAACCCTATATGGCTCCTAGACAGAAAAAGGCTCAAACAGCAGGGCTGATAGCACCTCATTGTATCAAGGGCATGGTTTGTATCTCAACTAGAGAATCGTACTGCTGACAAGTAGCAAACATACTGACCAAGAGGAAGAGCTGATAACTATATTTTTTGCTATCATTTCTTTGACAGTGGGTAAATACAACAGATTCTGGACTGTGCAGACAAACAGTACTTTAATAAGGCTTCTCTTTCTTTCTTTCTTTCCTAAGTGTGTGAAGGAAAAAGAATTATAACTTTTTTTTTATCGTGTTGTACTAACACAAACTTTTGACAAAGGCACAATACTAAATATTTGACAGAATTCATGACTTGCAAGTATGATTTGAGGGAGATGAGATGCTATTTACACTTGGAGTAGCCTTTACAACCTTGTGAACACTGAATTGTTAACAGAGCCTTGAACCTTTCTCTAAATTGAACTAAATAGGAATGAGAGTTTTAAGGCAGTTTGTTAATTTCACATAAGGAAGACCTACGATTTTGTAGCAATGTAAAAATCCTCCAAAAATGTATGTTCCCACAGAGGAAAAAATTATAGAGGCTTGGCACATAGTGAAAACAGTCATTTGGTACTGATAATAGTTTGTTTCTTAGTCATTAATATTTAAAGCAAAGTGTAATTAGGAAAAAAAAAAATAATTAGTTGATAATAAGAGAAGCAGCATAAAATGAAATGTTCAAAAGATGAAATGATTCTGACTCACAGAACTTCCAGTAATGAAAGCTCAGATTTCTATTGTCACTGTCAATATATAAGATACCAGTTGCTCTTTATAAAGATGATGCATGTTGGCGTCATTACTGAACTAACACTGTGGAAAAGCACCTACTGCAGGGTGCAGCACAGCATCTAGCAAGTGGTATCTGCCCAATAAGTGTTCTGAAAAGGGAAAACCAGAATTCTGAATGCAGCAGAAACACTGGCAGAGCTTATGTTAGTGTAATCAGTCTGGTCATTGTAGACAAGAGCAGTACCCCACAATCTCAAAGGCAGAAGATGTATGTCTCATTCAGACAGATACCAGGTCAGTATGAGTTTGTCTGGATGTTTGGTCCAATACTGAGTGCTTTCTCCCTACATACATCACACTGCTACTCCACCAACCTTCTTGCTGTTGGATTTGTTGGTGGCAGAGTGGTAGACAAAACACCCTTCAGATCTGTGCATTGCTGCCAGAGACCTCTGTGGGCAGAGACACTCTCTTCTATGGTGTGAGCAGGTCCCAGGACCCTAATCCTGACTGGAAAGTATGCACTCAGTGTCAGATTTTCTCTCAAACGTGAGCTGACTACCAGGATGTTTCCTCAGTCCTAAACACTACGTGTTTTCATTCCTCACAGATGGCTAAATTGTCCCTGAACTCTATCTGCAAATGCCGTTGTATCACAAATGATACTTCATGAATTGGAATGACTTATTAATATCCATCTAACTATGAGTTGTTTCATATATTAAAAATAATTTGCATATTTAACTGAGGCATGACTTTCAACAGCAGGAATTGAAGCAGAAATCAAACACAGGCTCATATCTCTGGCACCTATCTTACAAACACTTATTAGGCTATCCATTTGCTGTATACATGCAATTAGAAGGTATTTTCTGAACTGAAAGCTTTAATCTCCTACTGAACTCAGTGGAAGCTTAGCCTAATTAAGACCCAAATAAAATCTGAAGTAGTACTTCAGGATTTAGTTCAATTATATTCATGAAAGAGAAAAGCGCCATAGTATTTTTCTCATTCTAAGTGTTCTAATGAAGCCGGACTTTAAATTGTCAATTTCAACTAGGAAATAAAAAAGTTTACCCTGAAAGACCATTATTTTTAGAATTACCTTGAGATTACTGAAAGCAAATGTATTTCACAACTGCTAAACACTATATGTCATCTCAGAGAGATTTCATGAACTTTGCTGGAGAGAACAGAACAGTGGAGATCCTTGTTTTAATGTATATACACCTTACACCTTGCTACCTGCAGTTTACTCTCAAGTACACGGTATGATGAGACATACACGTATGCTTCCCCATTAGAAAGTGATTCACTTCATTTTTTTAAGATGTTTAACTATATCTCGGTGCAGCAACCTTATAATACTGAAATTTTGTATTAGCAGAGGATGTGTAACTGTCTTCTAATAACTCCAGATTTACAGAACAGGCCTATGGTACACGGAGTAGAACCAGTAGAAAACATTGTTCTTTTCCAGGAAAGAATGACTAGATGAGTGGGTAGTGGAGTCCACCACAGTTGCTACATAATAAGCAAAGATGTTATTGATAAGCAGAACACTGTTGGAATTTTCTGCTTTTACAGATGTAGCAAAGTCATTCCTGTCATTCTATATATCTCCAGTATAGGAAAGGTCCTGACTACTTACATCCAAGTTTGTTTCTTTTGTCCCTGAATGGTATTATAAACCTCACTTGCCCTGTCCTTTCTCTGTGATTGACTTAATTACAAAGTATTTCAAATATTTATACCTCTATATCATAAAAATAAGATGATAATGAATATACCTGTCATTTTAACTGTCAATTAGAAAGCACCATAATTATCTATAGATAATTAATTTGTGGTAAGCTTATCTACAGGTACCACCTGTGGTACTTGTGATCTCATACAACACTGAGACCTAAGAATACTCTGTAGGTGAAATGAAGCTTTTTGTAAAATAACCTCATTTGTAAAATAATCCATTCTTACAAGCTTTATTATTCAGTTTACAACCCATGAAGGAGCAGAAGCTAAGAAAAAAGATATGTAGGCAACTATCACAGTGGTTTTCTTTCTTCCTGTACTATGCCCTCCCAATGAAATACCAAATGAATTATCACTTTTAAGATAAATTTAAATTCTAGAGAAATGTTTTAATCAGTTGCATTATAAACACCATTAATAAAGTTTCCTTCATTTTATTGTCTGGCAGATTAGACATTCTTCATTATGAGATGAAAAAAAATTAGATAAAATTTCAGAAAAGATTTGTGTCCCACCTTTCTACATGATTTATGACATGCCTATCACAGTACAGCCTTTCCATGAGAGCCCAATTGAGTGATAATTTCTTCAGACTCTGGATTAAGAGCTCACTTGTACTTTAGAGAAGACTAAGCATAAGAAGTAATTATACTTGTTTCATTAATGTACAAGAAGAGGCACAGAAATATCATCTATGGATGAGAGAGTGACAACTGGCTGCTATTCTTGTTCCCACTGGTAAAATAACTCCTCTGGGGAGGGGGAGAACTGATGGGGAGTTCAGTCACCTCTCAAATAAAAGTCACCTAATCTTCTCCTTGTAACTGTCTGTTTTACTGTGGCAACAGGCTGTATCTTTGGTTCTTGCTTTGATCATTAGACAACGGTGTGTTTTTTTCCCCTGATGTATACCTTTGCTTGTAGTAGGAGCAACATACTCCTCCTTATTGCTGTGCTAAAGACAACTGTGATGGTGTAATGAAGAAAGTTGTCTGTCAGGCTGGTTTGTGCTTGGATGATGACCCTATTCCAGCTGTCTGGCTTCAACAGCAGCCTGTACAGGATATTGTTTGTGTGTATGTTTGGGGACAGGGGAGCATATATCTTAGTGGTAATTAGTTTCCCAGAAACAATGCTTCCTGCTTTATCTGTAGAGTACCAGGCAGGTAGATTATGGTTTAGTAAATTACACCCAAGGGCTGTCTCTAACCTTCAAATGTGCTACCATATTATTTCACTTTCAGACAGTTTAATACAGTTCCTGATCGTTAATATATTTTAATATCTGACAGTGCAAAAGGGTAATAATTTTATGGGGTTGAGAAAGTAGAAAAGAATAAAATAGCTTTCACTGTTGATGATTCAATTCTAGTACGTCATGGCTAGAAAATATATTTTATTGCCCCGGTATGTCTGCACAGCTCAGGGAAAGATTCAGTCATTCAGCTCCCAGACCTGTAAAAATAATTTTAATTCCATTTCCCACTTTTACCCCTTCTCCAAGCACTGTCCAAATACTGTCTGTGACCAGCAGGTCCCTCTCAGCCTCTCATTTGCAGGCATCTCTCACCACCTGAAAGCTTTCCCCAGGAGTGTGACTGACAGCTACAGCATGTGCCTGGGGTGACCAGGGCTGAGGAGCAGTGACTGATAAGAAACCAACTCCCTGCTTTGTTCAAGTGATTAATGTGTGTGACTCAAAAACACCTTACCAGGGATATTTCTTAGTTGCTTTGTAATTTTCTTCCTAATTTGTCCAGTGTTTCCTTTTCATTTTAAATTTTTACAGAGATTTAAATACAATCTTGTGGGTCCCAAGTTTCCAGAGATGGAAGTCTTGGCCTTCTGTTCACCAAATTTACACAATTCACATGTAGAGGAAATTGGTACAGGAATCCTGTGACTAGCACAGACCATCTAAAGCTATATAACCAACACACCATGGCATTGCACCTTGGTAACATTCAGCTGAAAAGCAGAACTGACTGGCCTACTTAAAATGTCACATTAATGCAGTCAAACTGCTTTCACAATCAAAGATAGCATCTGTATGGGACTGTAATATTCTCCATGTACAGTTTGGTTTACTTAAAGCTAGCTCAGGCAACTGTCTTGTACAATATACGCTCAACATCAGACTTGGAAGCTCTCTGAGACAAAGCCTGCCTTCTCTCTTTGGGAAGAGTTATATTGTAATTGCCAAGGAGTACCAGGGATGGCAAAGGTTCCACTGAGTGAACTCCTTCCTCCAGGAACACTGCCCATTCCTCCCTGTTATATCCTATTGCTTAAACAATTCATTGTGTGACCTTTAATTTTACCTATCGCTGGTTAATTTCAGAATGTCTGATAAAGAAACTTGTTTGATTTCTTTCAAGAGTCCAGTAAACCAGAAAAATCAGTATACCATGTGATTCTTCCTTGCCCACACCCAAAAACTCCTTCAGAGAATACAGAAATAGCTGTACGCTGACTTTGATTTGTTTTTTGAAAGCCAAAGCACCATATTTAATTATGGGACCAATTATTATATATTTAAACTAGTTTCTATCAGTTTGTCTGGTAGTCATACAGCTTATCAGTTTCTCCTGAAAGCCTTCAATTTTATTTTTTTTAATATGAGTGTGGCTGAGAAATCCTTTATTTTAATTGTGGTAGGAAGGCCTCCCAAGGCCACAAAGGCCTGTTGCATAGCAGCTACTCATAGTCTTGTCCAGTACACAGCCCTGTAAGCAGCAGCCTCTACCTTCTGACAGATTCTGCTCTGGTCTTGACCGTCCTAGCACCGGTCAATACACAAAAGTACTTTTCTACACACCTGAACCCTGTACACAGCTCACTTCACTGCCTTACTCATTTTACCTCATATTGTTTTCCTCTTTGGTAGTAATAAATTAGATAATCATTACAAGCAAGAGGATTATGAAGATAATTAATAAATGAGGTTTCTGAAAGATTTATTGCTCTGGCCTGATCCTGGACTAGCTTCCCTGAGAAAGAGCATCATCTAGCTCACATTTACCAGTAATTAGCTTTGTCTGTAATGCATTGTAAATAGTGCTTTAAATACTGTACTATTTAGCTCATGAGATGAGATTCAATAGTAGCAACTTAAATAGGATTCTTATGCTACCATTTTCTCTTTTTTTTTTTTTTTCCTTCCCTTAATTCCTTTTATCCTTAACTTCTTTTAAGGTATACACATAGCAAAAATTAGCAAAGACATCTGAATGTGTTTGCAAGATTAAAGCCTTAAACAGGGATTCCCTATGGGGGAATTCACAGAATCACAGAATGCTAGGGTTTGGAAGGCACCTTGAAAGAGCATCAGACAAAAAATGCACTCCTTCAGGGGACAGCTATGACTGACCTGTGCTGGGGTACAGCCATTTTCTATTGCTGCAGTGGCATAAAGAGACAAACACTCAGCTACGGAACACTAGCAGAAAATTTCTTTGGCTTACAGCAGAATCTGCTGCTGTAGATGCTCTGTCCCACCCACTATGTTTCTATCCATGGAAACTCAATGACAAGATGTAATTTGTCTAGATGTCACCAACATCATTCAGACGAGTTTTTGCTATATTCCATCTATAGACAAAGATAAGCAAAGGAAGGCAGAGCAGGATCAAAGTGCTGATATTCCTCACTCCTAAACTCAGTCTTTTGCCAATGCAGAATTCACAAAGGAACCCATCTCAGCAGAACAACAAAATCTGTGGATATCTGCTCTCCTGGCACTGGTGAATATAAACCCCCCCCAATGGTTCAAACTCCCTGTATCACGTGATCTGCCCCAACTCATTTGCCTGTACATCTAGTTAAGCTAACCAAAAACTGCTTGATGAGAAGAAAATGGATGTATGCTCACTGTAGAGGCAGAGCCTATTCTGTTGGTGGAGCAAATGCTGCAATAGAAAAACTATAAAAAGTGCAAGAGAACATGTCTACTCAACTGACACTGAGACAGATAAACTCTCCCCTTCTTTTTCTGGTGTTGTCAACAGATGGGACCTATAGTTTTAGCTGGACTTTGGGACTTATTTCCTATCAGAGATATCTACTAGGCTATGGCTATCTCCAAGAAGAGATCTGTAAAATTTCATTACTTCAGTTGTTTAAAATGAAACTAAACAAAGCCTTGAGTTTGCCATCATGGAGTACACAGGCAGAAAAAATCCTTATGCTCCTAATGGAGTTTGTAGTGTAGAGTCATGAGTGGCCAGGTGTGTTTAGCATTTATAGTGGTCCAGAAGTATTAATTTGGGTATTTTGTCTAATGTCTAGAAATGCAGTGATTTGGAAACATCCAAAAAAAGTAATTATAAAAGCTGGCTATAATTTCATTTCAATTTATATAACACATTAAACAAATACTCCAACTATTTTCTAAAATCAAGACTTCCCTTTGTCAGAAATTTGTTTTAGGTACAGCATTGCATACTTGTTCTCCTTAAATTTCAAAGTTTACAAATTGAGTATGAACAGTTAACAGGAAATTTGAAGACATTAAGAAGATTGAGGCAGAATAACTTTTAGTTGTATTTTTGGATTTGTATATCAGCCCTGCCTGTTAAACTACACGGGCTACTTGAAACTTTTCCTTAAAAATGAGGAGGATGTTCCTAGATTGCGCAAAATAAATTCCACTAAAATTTGCATTCTGCCCACCAGTCTCTCCTGCAGTTGATTGAATGCCTTTGCTTCTAGTTCTAA
This sequence comes from Aythya fuligula, assembly GCF_009819795.1. Lineage (NCBI taxonomy): Eukaryota > Metazoa > Chordata > Aves > Anseriformes > Anatidae > Aythya > Aythya fuligula. The sequence continues at coordinate 51,490,025 of NC_045563.1, forward strand.
GCTGTTGCAACTTTTGTTCTTTACACAGCAATTTGAAGGAACCACTCCAGGCATTATCGAGTCTGTTTACTAAAAACCTGCATGAATGAGATCTGAAGAACACTGTTTCTACCCTTCCACTGTAAGGAGAGCACTATATGCCACCAAAGGGTCCCCAAATTCCTCAGAGTTGTAAAAGGATACCCCTGGATCCCCCAATACTCCGCTAAAAAGCATCTGTTGTGTTCTTCTCTGGGGATGCCTATGCTTCAGCTACGAGAAAATGGGCCATCGTAGAAAAGCCATTTAAGTATTTTGAGATTTTTATACTATAGCCACTACATAAAATTCTACCCCGATCATGAAAGGTAAACAAGGCTTCTTATAAAACAGGCCTACCGGAGTAAATATATTTGACTGAATGCTTAACACAGGACACTGCACCACAGTTTGGGTGGGAAATATCCATGATTTAATTCTGTCAACCTCTATTAGAGGCTTTGTGCCACATACTCTATATTACCCTCATGCCCCCATTCCTCTTCCATCAAATGCATTTACTGTCCCAGCAACAGAAGGCTGGGGGTGGATAAAAAATGTGCCTGCACAGCTAGAAGTGCTTCGATGCCATTGTAATGTGGGCATAAAATCAAGGAACATATGTAGAGGCAGCTGCTCGCAGTTGTGAAGGCATGTAAAAAATATGGGACTGTTGAAAAACTTTGATAGATTTTATAACTGGGGGACTATATATTTTTATTGTATACTATGTGAACCCACAAAAAGTGATGCTTTCCTTTAGTACATTTATTCATTGCTCGTTTACAGCAGAGTAATTCCATCATGCAACAAACTGGAAGGTTTATGTCTAGTCTCTTTACCAGGAGTTATAAGTTCAGTGCACTAAATCTGTCTGACAGGGAAACCAGACAGTGACAAGGACTGGGGGCATCTCAGAGAAGGCTGAAAGCATGTCTTTCTTTGTGCTAGTCACCTCTATAGCCATCTTTCAGTTCCCTGCACATAGCTTGTGAAAGGAAATAGGAAAACTTTTTTTTGTCTGGACTAGGTATCCTGGAGTAGATGGTTTGAGGGAAGGCTACAGACCAAGTCTGAAGTTCTTCTGTGAAACAGTAAGCTGGTACACATTTAATCCTCCTGGTTATCTTGCCAGTGCTGTCCAATTTTTATATTTCTTCAGAGAAGATGCATATACCTCTACAGATTTTCAGAGAACTCCCTCGTTTGGTAGATGAGATTGCTGCCTTTGAAGAATAGTTAAGATGAAGTGACTACCGCAACAGAAAATACATCCTATAAAACATGCTAAACTCAGCATTTCTCGTCCAAAGCAATCCAGAAGATACAGCTTTAGAAACAGAGTTAACCAAAGCAGAGGACTAGCAAAGGAGAAACTACACAGAGAAACACAGTAAAACTCTTGAAATAGTAAGGATTATATGTTTTGGGGTCAACGTTATATTTTAATGCCACTAACCCTGTCCTGGAAGTTTGGCTTTTGAGTTTAGCATGGGCAGCAAAAAGCCCTCAGTGTATAAGCATGCCACTACAGAATAGATATCACAACCTCATCTTGTATGAGGCTTTAAGACAGACACACCTAATTCCCATCAATCTCTTGATTTGCAAAATGAGCAAACAAGGAGGAATTGATACCTTGTAGAGAAACCATAAGGATTACATAAGGATTACCTAACATGTTCAATGCACTTGTAAAGTTTATGCACTTTCATTACAAACTGAGCCTTTCCAGAGAGGGGAGGAAGTAAAGTCTAATTATTATTTCTACATCTGTCACTCATGCTCTAATTTGTTAATTGACATAAAATACCAGATGGAGAAACTGAGATGTCTGATAGGAAAAGTGAGCTTTGTGGCAGCTTTGTACAATATTCTGTCTAGTTTTAGTGACAAAGCAAATAAGAGCTCAGGCATAGAAAGAAGCAACAGTAGGAGTCATAGGAGTTTATGGCAATGGGTCTCCATTAAATCATCAGGGTGTGCTCTATTTAAAATCAATGGAGCAATTATTATGGTTTAACTTCATCCATCAGACCAATAGTTTGTAGAACCTGTCAAGAAACTGTTTCTTTGTACAAAAGAGGCAGGTGCAAATCTCTGCTTTTGACATAAATTTTAACTTATTGAAAAGTTTGTGTACACAAATGCAGGTAGTTCTCCCATAACAGAAGGAATAATCACTAGGAAAAGTCATATCCATGGTGTGGGTAAACAAGCAAACAAATACTCCCCACTAACTCTTATCTTCTCCCACCAGTAACACCACAAAATCACAAATACATAGAAAAATTTACCACCTGGTTATTGATTTGGAATTCAGACTAGATTAAGTCAAAAGTCAGGCACCATTTTAAAGAAGTCTGATGAACTACGCAAAATATTTAGACAGTCTTGATATAATATCAAACCACTATCACTGGTAGTTTCATGAACAGAAAATAAGCAATGTGCCTTTATCTGAAAAGTGATATACAAAGTAGAATTAATTGTTAGTAATTTGTAGTGCAACTACATCACATTTTTCTGTGGATAATTGGAGATCTTCAGTCTCCAAGAATTAAATTCCCAGTACTTTTACCAATTTAAAAAAATCTCTTGCTTCTTTTTCAGAAAATACACTATCAAAGCATGGTAGAAATTATGTTAGATTTCCTTCTCACTTTCCTTCCTCCAGATGCTATCATCCCAAACTAACCTACAGACTGACAGACTTTTCTTATCAGTGCTATATTTTACCTGGTTCTTTGCTGTCTTTGAGACTGAATCAGAAAAACAGGTAGAACATTTATTCACTGCTGCTGATATAATTCTGATCTTTCTAATCTCTGTCTCTTTTTCTTTCTTATTATCAAAATGCCACTGGTTAATTTATGTCCCAAAAGCACCTTGAAGGTGTAAAATCCATTGTATGTGCTACATATTTACAGCACAGCAAAGAGTCAGTCCAGTTCAGCATTCAGCAGTACCATTGCAAGCATGCTGCTAAAATGGAAGTTACATGTGCTTTGTCTTCATGTGCTCCAAACAGGCTAACGTTAACTTTCTGTCCTCCAGAATCCTCATAATTCAACATCTACTACATTTGGTGAAATACCTACTTGTGTCCAAAGTCGGAAGGCTGTTTCTGTCTTCCCCATCACGTGGTCAAACTCACAAATTCCCCCTCCAAAGGGACAATCCTGGCTCATCATAAAATTAAGAGTATAAATAATTGTTATTTCTAATTCAGTCCCATCAAGACCTGAGCATTACAAGCCTTTGACATCTTACCTCTCTCAGGGTCTTTGGTGTTAACTCATTTCTCAACCGTTCAGTGATCCAGAGAAAGCAGCCCAACCAATTGTCTTTGAAAGTGGGTGGATGCAGCCAGCTGAATAATTGTGTATGGCATCAGATAGGGTGGATCTCTTGAACCTAGCATTACTTGTTAAGGAGCAGCAAGGGCTAGCAGCTCATCAAAAGCTGGGAAGGTTCAAGCAGGGTCCAAGGAGACACCCCCATAAGTTGTGGGGATACCAAGGGGCATTGACCTACAGGGGCTGAGTTAGAGACAAGACTTGCAACAATCCCAGGCATGCCCAGCCCTTTCAAAAGCTACAGGAGATAGAGCTGTGGTGTAAGGCTGAGTGACCCAGACAGGGCTGAAGGCATACACCTGCATAGCATAGCTCAAAAAAGAAGTAAAGCCCCATGCCTGAGCTGAAATAGAGCCCATGGGCCTATGGGCAGTGAGAGGGTGGGAGGGGGGCAGATAGGGCTTCCAGGTGAGGCTGATCTGGGACATTAATGCTTGTGAGTGTCCTCCCAGCCCTGACACCGGTGCTGCCCTTAATTCATCTTAGAATTTGGCAAAATCCGTGATGCTTTCAAAAGTACCCACTGACTCTAAGGAATAAAATTTATGACTCTGTGCAGTTTTGCATCTCAAACATCAGCATTATTCATCTGGCCCTCATCAGTATATTGAGCTCTAGGGAAACTTTACAATACTGTCAAAATATATTACTTACTGCATCTTTACAGTCTATAGGTCAAACCATTGTCCTCGCTTTACAGGTAGGATTTCAAGGCTCAGGCAGACTGCTGGCATGTCTGTACTGTGCAATGAAGTGTGAAACATACCTCCTTGAGGTAGCAATGTTCATGGCTGCTTGAGAACCAGAAACAGTAGTTCCAGCAAAGCCTCTGAACAAATAAGCTGTAACGATGAAAGACTGAATTTACAAGGCTTGTCATAGCAATGTCAGATGTGGCCAGATTCCTTTCAGATTTCATGATTTTTGGCTTCTGACTAAGCAGTGCGATATGAATGTAAGATCTTGGAATCTCCGTGCTATACTTGGCTACATGTTGCAGCCATGCCCTGAGTGATCTACCTGCAGACAATAGGGAGTTGATGGCAGAGTAGGAAATGCTTTCAGAGGTTTCCTCCTCCAGACCTCATTAGTGCTAAATAGAAGACCACCTCCTGGAGTCACTGATAGACTAGCTGCATAGAAGCACGTATTCTAGAGTTGGACAAGAGGTGAAGCACATTTTCTGTACAGTTATATGGATCTTCCTGTTTGGTTTGAAACATGAAAACATCTCTTAGCTCTCATTCAAATCAAAAAGGAAAGAAGAAAACATCTTCAGAGATGATGATGCTTGGTAAGCAGAGCCTACCAAGAGCATTACAGCCTCTGCTTCAGTCTCAGCACTTTATCTCTATTTTACTATCTGACAAATAAGATGAATAATCTGCATAAGAATAAAAAACAGTTGAACACATCCTGCTCTGTAGCCAAACTACAGTAGCCAAATTTCGGAGTTGACTCTACTGCAGCAGGATCTGTTCTGCTATTTTGCAGACTTTTTCCCCCTTTCTCTTTTCCCTGCTAGGGCCATGTGAAGCAATTCTTGAAAATATTTCCATGACTGCATTAATAGCAATCAAAAGCACTGAGGGAGACGCTATCACAAACACAATGCACCATCATCAACAACAGCCTCAATGTGCAACGACTCATTTGCTCTCAAATTGGTTAACTATCAGAGCTTTGTTTAAATTCACTTTTATCTAGGACTTGGTAAATATTACTCCTGCTTTTTCATGCAACATGCAGCAACACATGAAGCCTGCCCTCTGTCCTCCTCCATCAAATAGCTGGGCACCACATTTTCCTTTACGTTGAACTTCTAAAAGAATGACATCGGTGGAAGAGAAATCTAGAGAAAAGCTGTATCAACTCTAAGGCTGTTGGCAATAGGAAAGGGATGCAATTGTACCTTTTTGGCCTTTCAATATTTCTGTCTTCATTCTAATAATAAGTGGAAAGACACTGGAGGAAATAATAGAATGGGACATTCAAAGTATATATTGGAAGTTTAATAAAGATGTGTACAGATAATGTGTAACTTCCCATGACATTTAGCTATTTTTCTTTTACTTTCTTTCTTCTTCTTTTTTTTTTTTTTTTTTTTTTTTTTTCCCAAAAGGTAGAAATAAAATTAGCTATGGAATTTTAACATATCTGAAATTAGAATTTTGCCTTGTGCAAGTTCTTCTGGGAGCTGGTTTATAAAGTATCTCCAAGAAAGTTTATACCTGCATGCAACAGGCAGAATAGTCTATTTCACATAAAAGACAAATTCAGAAAGTGGAAAGACTTTTTACTGAACAATTTTAAATAGAAAATTGGTCTTCTTACTGAGTCAGCTTTTAACTTAGGGTACAGAATTTGAGACACAAATCACTGGTTTACTGAGTAGGTCCATCTCCCATTAACTCCAACGGGAGCTCTGAGTGGCCCGCAGCTTTGCAGTGATCTGAGTGCCTTGAGCTGAGCTCTGAAATGAAGAAATCATGAAGTAGGAATAAACTTCGGAATGACGAATCTTGAGTTCTTCATATTAGTTTCCTCATATGCAAAGCAGAGATGTCTTGGCTATTTAGGACCTGGTGAGAATTCTTTCTATAATATTAGTAATTATGAAAATTTTTAAGGAGAGCTGGAAATGTGCAAATTTTGTTTGTGTTAGTTTTACAGTGGTTTATTTGAGATGCACTGAATATACTTCTTTATTTAGCATGAAGCTAAATGTATATGTATATGTATAGCACCAAATCATCTTGGAAAATAAGAAAATGAGCTAATGATCTCTCTCTCTCTTTTTTTTTTAATTTTATTTTTACAGACCATAGTGACATCATGCGGCATTCATAATGCAACATTTCAGTAGCGTTATTTTGTCCAGAAGGATATAAACAAAGAATAAGCCTCTTAGTATGAGGAGTCTGTTCTTGTTGGGTAAATCACAAACTTAAGAACCCTAAGGTCTTGAGCATTAAACAGCAGTCTTCCATTGCTAGAAGAATTCTTCATTAGCATCCTTCCTCAAGATTTTAATCTATTTCTACACCTCAGAGTAGTGTGCAGTGATAATGTATTATTATTATTATTATTTTTAATGAAATGCATGTCATCTGATTGTTCTTTGATTTGCATTAGAAGCCTGGCAGTGTTTACATATATTGTTTAGGTTAATCATTGCTATAAATTAGCATTAAATCCGTGAGAGCTGATGCATTTATACCTGCACAATATCAGTAGTTCTCCCCTATATTAGAAATAGACTTTACATAGATTATTAAAACATCAAATGGTGCTTTTAATATATATTATCAATATAATACATATATTTATCTTAGTTTTCACTTACCTTACATGTTTTAGTGCCTGAATTAGACTGACTTTGGGGAATGGATAAAATGAAAGCAATATAATGGGAAAAAAGATCATGGGCAATTCATTGTTAAGATTTATTTATTTACTTATTTTAAACACACTATACAACAATCTGAGTGTGGAGCCAAAGTCCCTTGCAGGTTCCAGATGGTGTGACATTTACCCTTACAGTGTTCCCCAACTGTGCTCACTGAAACCGAAGGCATAGGTCTAGAAAAAACACTGTTTACTGTACGTTACAACAACAAAAATAAAAATTCAGTTTTAAATGGTGTGACAATTTTTAAATAGAATTTTATGTCACTCACGGTCTATTTTATTCTGTTTCATGCATTTTCTCAGCAGCAGTCCTGGAATGTTTTCATTTGTTGCAATGCAAGATGCATCACTGTTTTAATTCTGCTGAAGGCTTGTTTTTACCATAAGAATCCCTAGAGCTCATCTTCTGAGCTTTGTTTGAATGTAGTTTTATATGTCCTCAGAGCAAAATATTACAAATGGAATGACACAGTTGTGATTAATATTCTGTGTATAGGGGTGTCTGAAAGAGAAGGGTAGGAGTTTTCAGATTTTCCCCTGCAAGAGAATCCAGAATGTGCTGGTTAGTGACTGCAGAAGTATTTTAGTACTAGGCAGGGTTGGTTTGTTTATGAAGAAGGACAGAGAAACTTCCTGGGCACTAAAAATAGCTATAGCAATTTGGGTAATACAAATTAATCTGATAGCATACATAATGGTACAAGCTGTTCAATGTAGGAGACGGAAGCCCCTCCTCTACCAGCAGCTTTTCAAAAATAGTTCTTCTAGCTCAGAGACTGTGTTGTCCTTGTATCATGATGCCTTGACATCTTTTAAAGAAGCAGCTGAGACAAAAATAAAAATGCACATTTCCCATGCAACTAACCCTACCCATTTATGTCTATAGCTGCTAGTATTCTGCACTGCAGCACATACAAGGCTCTCCTACATATAAAGAATGCCTACTACACACTTCTGTCATTTCACATAGCCAGAACATTGGCACAGAAAAATACCGTCTATTTATTCCTGTGTCTGGGACATGCCAGCACTATGCAAAATTGTGGCACTATCAAAAATACAGCACAGTGGCAAGTACAAGACCAATAAACCGGAATTTAACTGTCCGTATGCCTTCTAAGTAGAGCACTGATACAGAGGTAGAGGGAAACATGGAGTAGTGTTGGCCTCACCGTGTTTTTTTCCAAAAGAATATTTCAGAGGAAAAAAAAAAAAAAGAAACAAAAAAAAAGAAAAAAAAAAAAAAAAGGAAAAAATTACAAAAGCCTAAAATTAAGCACTTGCTATTTTTCTGTTAGTTGCAATCACCAGCCATTAGACTTTTTCAAATTAAGATTTCTCTATTTACTACCTGGTTGCAAATTATCTGACACAAGATAACTCTAAAAGTCTAAAAGAGGTAACTGAGGTTAGGGTTTCTGTGGACACCTTGCTCTATTAAGTAGCTGTTACATTAGCTAATAATACCAAGGAGTTAGCATTTGTTAAGCTGAGGGGCAGTGTACAATGTTGTTCTATGCATTTTCCTATAATGATGATTTCCTCTCTCTGTTGACTCTGTTGATTTTAGCAAGAGCTCAGGATTGCTATCTTAGATTAGACATAGCAGTGTAGAAATTTGCACTTGGCTTTGTTAAATTGCATTCTGTTATTTCAAACCATTCCTCTAGTATGTTAGAAAATGTTTCAGTTCTCATCCTTTCACCATCATGAAGTATTACGTACATCTTTAATTAAGGAATTTTTTTCCAGTCATTCAGGTACAGCATACTGGACAGGACAGACTACGTCCACACAGTAGTTCCTATCATTTTGACAGAGAACATTAACAATTGTCAGGGCTTTGAGGGCACAACTCAACCTAATAACACTAACAAGAGAAATCAGCCTCACCTGGGGCCTCACCAATGTCCCCCTCCTGCCTATAGGCCACGGGGCTCTATTTAAGCTCAGCCATGGGGCTTTTGTATCTTCCTTGAGATGTAGTAGATAAGTGATAGTAGGAACCAGCTGTAGCTATGCCCAATTGAGAGTTTTGCTGTCCATGACCCATAGCGTGAATTTGGACTATGTTTAATCCTGGCTACCCTTGTTGGATGTGGTCTGTGGGTTGGTGACCTGATTTGGCTGTGGATCTGCTTTGTCACCACAAATGTGCCTGCTGATCTGGACTTGATTGAACCTGGCTGTTCTGCTTGGGTGCTGCAGGGTTGGATCTTGGCTGGTGAGGTCCCTGCCCTGTTGGCTGTTGTATCAGACTTGACTCCCTGTCCCTCAGGGACCGTCTGATTCTGGTAATAACTCTTTAGGTATCTTTTCCTAATCAGTTCTGCACTTCTATGGCAGCTTATTCTAGCACATCTTCCTCATCTCTAACCAGGAGCCATAGAGGACCAGAACTATTGCTCTAATTTCACTATGGTCTCTTCTGGTACTTTTATCCTCAAAAGCCTATTACCTTGTTAAATAAGGCATGTAGGTAGATGTAACTTGATATGTTTTTAACAAATGCTTGCTATATTTTCATTTCCCTACTAAAATTCCAATATTTACAAGTATCGTTTTGATATTTCATTTAAATATCCTGGGAATCTGGTAGTAAGCTTGTAGCATTATTCCACAGCTCTCCTTTCTCCTGTTTAAAGATCTGCCTTTTCTGGTCTTTCTGGTGCCTTACTTGTCTTGCATGAATTATTAAAGGTAACTTAAAAATCTGCAGTTGCCTCAGCCTATTCCAAGTCATTTAGCGTAAAATTCACCAGGATGAGCTGACTTGAACTTCTGAAGGGAAAAAATAAAGATGTGAAGCATAACATCCTATTAGCTCTGTACTACCTATCATTCAGCTCTCACTCACTGAAGTGATTCAGACCCACACTAAATTTCTTAAAGTCCATTGTTTTTGCTCTCAATCCTTCCCTTGTGGCTATCAAATGCTATCACTATCATTTTTGCTCAGGCTTCTTCCCACATTCTTTATCTATGAAGAATTCTTAGAGCAGTTTAAGAACTTGTTCAATTGTATATATGGGGGAAAGGGACATTTTTATTGCTTAGCACAGCTAACTGAAGTATTCCAAGTAGTCTTGGGGAGAAGTCTGTTTTTAACTTTGTTACAGTAAGTACTGTACTTTCATCCTCTGTACCCCCTTTTTTTTCTTCCAACATATCTGTGTATGTTAAATTCTGTATTACTGTTTTGTCTTGTGCTATAGGTAACCTGTTATTTACTCACAAAAGGCCTTATCTACATGATTTTGATTTGACCTATAGAATTCTACTATAATGAGACCTTTTTCATCTCCTAAAGACTTTTATTGTGTCTGAGGTAAGCATCCTTGACCTACAAGGCAAAAGTCCCTCCTTTTCTGCATCTACCCCATCCTAATCAGTTATTATATTTCTGCATTAGTATTATATCCTACCATTTTTTTGATGAATGTCTTTATGAAGGAAGTAGTAACATTGATAACATATTAAGAATACAAGTTCTTCTTTGTCCCTTGTATCTCTTGAAGTCATCTCTGAGTCATAATTTCCCCGTTTGTTTTATGACCTGTTATCAGCAGCTGCATCCCTCTTTCTCAGTATCTCCCAAAACCAGCTTTTAAATTTGTCTAGGTCATGTGTGGATTTCTATTGCAAATCTTTTCTTGTGTTACTTTAGTACTTTTTAGTTAGTTAGCAAACCTATCTGATACATTGTTCTTTGTTTTGGATAAGAATACAATTGCATAAAATGCTTTATCTAGACTTCAAGATACATTTTAAAAATTTCTACATATGTAATGAAATTAATTTTAAAACATGCATATCTGTTTAACTCTACATTCTGAGGGGGAGGGAGGGAAGGCATGTTTTACTCCAGCTTTCACTGGGATCTGGTTGTACTTTGTTGTAGCTGAGCACTAATGAAGTCCTAAAGGGTCATATTTTGATTTCATCCCATGGAAAACTGTGAATAACTGTTGGAATCAATAGACTTGATCTGGATGCACAGGTTCAACTGCATAAGATACATTGATTTGCCAACTCCATAATTATGCCAGTAAGCAGCTCAAATATACAATGGAAAGCTGGTAATACTGATAATACTGCCCAATTTACTATAGTCCAATACAGTGCAAAGCTGTCTTTCTAAATTCAGATCTTTCTTGAAAAGAGGTAAGGTGAGTTAATTACTACTTACTCAAACAGAACTAAAGACATCTTATGTTTTCAATGCATGTGTACATATGTGTACAGTTTGAAAAATTTGGCTTCTTACTGTTATAAACTTAGCCTGCTTTCCTTCATCTGAATACACAGTTCTTTACTTCTCAAAGGGTTTATGCCTAATAGCTCTGATTTACTGTCCGTTTGAGGAGGAACAGGATAATGATATCCCAAAGGTGTTATGTAAGGAAATAAGGAAGCGGTACTCATGTCAGATAAAACCATTGAGACAATTACTCATATTCATCAAAATCACCACAAACCACACTGAGGGATGCAGCAGAGAAAATTGATACTTCTGGTGGTGAAAGATATATAAACCTTGCTGAACACAAAACTTAATTGAAACTTAATTTCTTCTGTTCCCCTCTTTTTTTTTTTTTTAATGAAGACTGTTTCTCTGGTGCATTTTTTTCTGCTCAATAAAAACCATGTTTTTCTTCCCTCCAATTTTGTTCTTGTCCAAGGATTTAGGCTTTTTTCTTTCTGTAAGAATGGAGCAATGACTGTAAACATAATTCACTCTGGGGATTCTTCAACTGTTGAAGAAACAACTTGCCAGTTTCCAAAGGTAGAAGTGAAACAGATTTGTTTGCGTTGTCAAAGATCCTGATATAGTAGGGAAAGAACAGTAATGTCGCATGCAGATCTGTTTTATGCCATTAAGTAGGTTCTTCTACTTTGTGGTTTAAGTCATAATAAAGAAGAACCCATTATTTAAGTGTTAGCAAACAACAGAGAAGGACTGAGCAGGAAACAAAGCATACTATTAACACATATATTGTTTGGAGGGTATTTTGGAAAAAAAAAAATCTTTTTTTGGTAATATCACAAAGTACTTTATAAGCTACTTAGCAACAAGGTAACAAAATGAAGATGCAAGCTTTACATTTGAAGTATTAGCTAAACATTTTCAGTTGAAGCTGTCAAGTGAGTTGGGTAGTCTTACTCTAGTAAAAAGTGTGATTTTAGTGGGACCACCTTTTTGAGAAAAGCAAGTCAACTATGCACCATAAATGTATCTATTCCTGTTATTTCTCTGTAAAGTAAAATATACAAGAAGTCTACTTGTATAACAGGCTTGGCACTTCCAGAAGTGTTTGTGTTGATGGCAGAAAAGGATATACCTTTGGGCCTCCTCTTAATATCATATTCCTGGCTGATGTGTCATTAATACCATTATCTAGACATTTTAGAAGATAGCAAAGGTGAGTGGAGTATCCAAAAGCAACAACTGTAGGAAGGGAGAGAGGAAAACTTGTTTTCATTATGCTGTTTTCTTTGATTCATCTTTAAAAAAAAAAAAAAAAAAAAAGCAACTTTGATTCACAAAGCAAAGCCTTTTAGGACAACTGAAAGCAGTATCACTACTTTGAGGATTTGTAAGAAAAGTATTTGGGGTTATATAGAGCATCAGTAAGTTGATGGAGATAAGGAAAAAAGCTAGCTTAGTTACTACAGCCTCCAGTCAGTGTCCATAGGGGAAACAAGTTTATGTTGGCTTGCTTTGGTTTTGTGCTACCACTTTGAAAACAACACTACCTTCACTGGAGTATTTTCTGTACAGTAACTCATTAAAGGGCATTCTGAAAATTTCCTTATTTTCTAGATAGCACTAAAAGCATAACCTAATACCACATTTTTTTCAGCCATGTCAATAAAGTTTACTAGACTATATGGAATTTATTCATTTGGCCAGGCTGTTAAATGCAGGATGGATCACACTTCTGTTAATTGTCAGCCAGGAATTTCACACAGCCCCTTTTTAATCCTAAGTAGATATTGGATCAAAACTGTGGTCTGCTCTGGGAAGCCACTTGGTACCAATATTTCCAGCATCTTCAGGATAGTAATGCTTGTTTTGGTGAGGAATTCATAGCAAAAGGACTGTGCCACACTACTGACGAGAGAATCAGAACTGCAATTGCTTTCTGCTAATTCCTGGATCAGGGCTTATTTTTCTTTGTTAGGACTGCTGTCTAAATTTCAGTAAATGTACAAATTAAAACAATTAACACAGTGACAGTGTAATACTCACTCTAAACCTCTTACTTAGGAGCTCAAAAGTTGACTTTTCTCCCTTCAGAAAAGGGAAGGAAAAAAACATTGCTCTCCTCAAGTTATGTCCAGCATATTTTTCTTCCAGGCTGGAGCAGTAGTCCCATCCAAAAACTGAATCTAAACACAAATTGAATCTAAATGCCATTCTTGGAGAAGATGTCTTATCAGGAATGATGTCTGTAGGAGTCTGTTGGAGTATGGACCTTTTGAGTCCATAGATGTTCATGAATCCGATATCTGGAAGAAATCCAAAATAGTGTCAATCCAATAATGTGACAACATGGTTAGCTTTGCAGGTACTTAATTGCTTTGTTACAGGTGGTACAATACCAAAGTGAATAAGAAAGCACTTCTAGTGAATGCATGACAAACACTTTGAAGATAGCAAAAATACAAGAATTTTTATAGGAGGTTGAGATCCAATAATCTATACAAAAAGCGGACTCTAAAGAAAAATTCATTAGTTTTCTTGCTTCAGTGTCTTCTGAGATTTATCTCCTGTTTACCATCGCTGCAGGTTTCCTACTTTTTTTCCATGTGGTCCTTTTGGTTTAAGTCCGGGTACAATGTTTCAGGTGAACATTTGCTGGAAGTCAGAAGATTACGGAAGCTGCACTGACCATCTTTTAGCACATGTCTATTATCTCAATTTACAGGGAGGATATAATGCAGGAATTAGGTTTAGAATAGAAAAGAAAGATTATATTTTCCCTGAAGGAAATGTACCCATAGCTTCTCTAACAGCTAGGTCTTTGCACTGATAAAAGCCTTTGGAAGTAATTACAGATAGGACACAGTCCACAGCATTTTACTTTCATATGCTATAAATAAGCCAGGATCAATTGTAAGTCATAATAAAAAAGGCAGCATGTATTAATTTTGTATAGTATAATGTATTTCAGGAGATGCTGCAAACTGATAACTCATCGGTCTGCAGGAGGGGGAAAAGCTGCTTGCAACAGTGACTCATGAGTCACAGAGTATCCTAGGAAAGGTGTTCTTTGTGCATATATATAAGGAGCTTCCCTTACAGTTTCTCTCTTGATAGAGATTGCTGGTTCAACTCTTTGGAAAGAAATCTTGACCTTCATTTCCATCAGCATCAAGAACTAATCCTCCCTCTTACTCAGTAGCCCATCAAATCTCAGTAATAAGTCCCAACTGTTAGATAACTGTTTCAATAGGCAAATGCCTAAGTACCTGATGCAGAAAGGCAAAGCTCTTCGTTCTTCTCCTTTACAGATGAGGAGGCAGAGGCCCAGAGAAATTAAATACCTTCAGACCTCATCAGTAAGTAATTTAAAAGGCCAAATGAATATTCCAAGCCAAAGTTAAGGAAGACTGAAATGGGATTTTGCTTTAAACTAGCTGTGGCTTTTGCTGCAGAGTACTGCTTCAGTCTGTGAAAGCTAAACTGAAGGTCATGAAGCTTTTACGCTTTCCTAAACATATGAATGCATACACAAAGTCCTTTGCTTATGTGATGACCTCCAAGTGAACTCAGTCTCTTCAAAGCAGCTGTAAACAGTAGTCAAAGAGGTTATTAAACCAAACTGATAAGACAAGTAGCTAATATGATAGGGATGGGAAGAGAATTTTGGTTTACTTTAGAAAGTTTTTTCAAGATCATTTGAAAAAATGCCAAAGGCAATAGCAACAGAAAGTACCACAAGTCCATACAGAAAAAAAAATTAGGCTGTGCTTCGTTAAGCTAGTATAGCACTGTAAGGGTGGGAGGGGTTGTAAGGGATAAAGGGCCTGAGGTCCAAATCAGAAAAGAGGATTTAACAATGTCTTTGTATCTACACAACAGTTTTTATTGATCTCATGTATGAGAAATGCACACCCTTGTCCCTGGATTCATGCGTAATTACCTCTGGCTGAGTGTTCATTCCTTCCCAGCCCTGGGTTAACTACTGTCGATCACTACACATGGGTTTGAAATCACAGACAAATTCAACAATGCTACTTACTCAGCAAAACAGGACATAAAAACTTCTTCAGTGGTTTCACTGGGCACCTGAAGTACAATTTTCTACCTCAGATCTCTGCCCTGACAGATTACTCTCACAATACAGTTACCTCCACTGACCTAAAAAAATAGATTTTCAGTGATTGGTCCGTGAAGTTCACTCTCAGAGAAGATCAGTGATCACAAATGTTGGCTTGAGTGAGCTACTACATGCTACTTGGACTGTGACCTCTTACAGTTTAAATGAAACACCCTCAGAGCTGCTTAGTGCTGGAAAAAGAGCAAGAGAGAGCAGTTGTCTTTATGCCAATGCATTATAACTGAAATTATTGTCACAGATCCAGTGTCCTGTTATAACCTCAGATGTTGGTAAGACAGTCACTGTGCACCTAAAGTAATGACCAGAAGCCTTGCCTGAATTTTTGTTACTTCTAATACATATGCATGTTTTCAGATCTCAGTTCAAAGGGCATCCGTTCTATTTTGAATGTGATCTCTTAATTTTTTCTTCTACAAATATTATGATTTGTGTGGTTTTAGTTACTCCTTCAGGATTAATTGTACAGGACCAAACAAGGTTACTGACAATGGTGAATGCAATAAGTGTTTAAGAAATGGGAAGGTAAAAGAGGCTTCAGAAAGCAGGAACTGTGAGAGTCACTGGCTTCATACCAACAGACATGTGAATGCGCAATAAGTCAGAGCAGATTTCATATGTGTTGTGCAGAGGAATGTCAAGATATTAAGTTTCCAGGAGAACATTCGTGGAGGTAGTAAGGAGCAAAACTACTTTCAGACATACAACCAGATGAATTTGTCAATAAAGGAATTATTTTCCTACTATATAGCTTCAGTCAGGACTTATTAACTGGTTGCTCAGGTACTCAGAAAATTTCTTGCTTTTTTTCCTCTAGCTCCTTAAACCTGTATCAACTGGGTGAAGTGGATAGGCTTTATGCCAGCTGCAGGCACAAGGCTGAATTTCACCTTTCTCTCCAAAGCTCTAAAGTAATGTTTTTTGTACACTCTTAGATAACTATTACCTCCCACTTCACTGACAGGTAAAATTATTCCTTTTATATAGCGTGAAAAGTTGCTTACTGCATTTAAGTATTTTTGGATGAAAGGCATTTTATCAATATAAGATGATTACCATCTTCCCCGCTCAGAATTCAAGGTTTTGTAGCTTTCTGTGGCTATTGCAGAAAATTCAGGTTAAGTTTGAGGGCCTGAAATTCATACTTCTACCACCTGGCTCAACAGATAAAGAGCATTAGGAATCATTGCTGCTGCAGTCCTTGAATTGGCAGACTATCAGACAATGCTGTGTTGCTTCATTGCTGTTATAATATCATTAATTTCAATGCAGTTATTTTGGCATGAAACTGGATTAATACATTGGTGAATCAGGTGCAGAAACTGTATATCCCTTAGCTATAGGGAAAAGTAATTAAACCTAATAGGAGTTATTGCTTCTAAATGGAGATATATAACCTTTTCAATAAGAATGGATTGTAGTGATTCAGTAGCAAGGCTTTCAACTGTATTCAACTACTGCTTTAGCTATATTGATTTTTTTTGCAATTTACAAGTTTACATTTTTCTTAATATTTCCTTGTTTTCTAACTCACTTGAAAACTTTTCTGTGATTCTTGTTACTTAAATTAGATCAACTCACGTATTCCCAAACACCTACAAAGAGTCCCCGGATCTGCCTGTTGCAAGTGTGAAGTGTATCTTCATTTCACCATTTAACAGCTAGTAAAATATTAACACAGCTTTAATAAAAGCTTTTGCCCCAAATATGCTTGTTCATGGAAATGGCAGTACAGACTTCAATATGTTATAGAATTTGTATGTGGGAGAGTGCATTGATTCAGGAGAGCATTTAAGCGTGTGATTGACTTTAACTGCAGGGATCAAAACACATGCTAAGCATATGCTTACTTTCCTCTCCGGAGTGGAAAAGCAGGGCCTCAGCAGGAAGCCAATGGCAGCAAGGTTCAGCGGCCCTTGATGAAAATGAAGAATAGATTTCTTTTTCTGCGCAGAAGCTCTTTCCCTCTTTTCCCCCCAAAACTAAGGAAGTATTTTTGGTTTTCTTTTCAAACAAAAATAAGACTTAATTATAGTCTATTGAATAAGCATCTCCCAGAGTACCCAGGCACATAGTGACGAATGGTGCAGTTTAGACCAACTGCAGTAAGTGAGCCAAGGCTGAGCTGAAAGAGATAAAGTTCCTTTTGCTGTTGAGAAGGAAACTTTGCCTTTGCTGTCTGGTGTCAGTTGTTAAACTGTCACTGGGTGGCACTCACTCGCAAATCCATTGATTTGTACAAACAAATGAACAGTAACAATTAATTACACACTCCATGAGTACAACTCAGTAGGAAGGCAGAAGCTGTGCAGACTTGTGCAGCCCCCCTACGCCACCCCTGCTGTGTGATGAGGATCCACATTAACATGCCAGGAAATTTTTGGCTATTCCAGCTAGCTTTTTTTTTTTCTTACTCCTTTGATCATGAACATAGAGCCAGGCTGAGTTGAATAGAGCCATGCAGCAGTCTGAAGGCATGTAGCCTCTGGGGAAAAAACATAGCTAGTGCCATCATACATGTCCAATAGGAAAATCCTGGATTCTGTACTTTCTGTATAAATTGTTTTTCTTCTTCATCAAAGGACCTGATGGTAGCTATGATGTATGGCAAGATCTATTCTGATCTCTAAAGTGTAGCTCTCAGGTGCTACATGAAAGAAATTGAAAAGGTTAGGTCAGGCATTTAGACAGGAAATTTCAAAGCTGTTGACAGACCTCGTCAACCCTCAGTCTCAAAGGACAGTGTGTGCTTTCCATCTAGGCAATTTTGAAAGGGAGACTGGAACTATGACCCATATGGTCAAACTGAAGGGCTTGCTGTTATGATGAAAGATGCAAGTGACCTGCTAAGATTTTCTACAAGAATCTGCAGATTTTTTAAAACAGTTTGAATGGTGATAATCAGGCATATACAAGTCCCATCTTATGCAACTCTTTGGGAACAGGCCTGAGGGAGCTGCTTTCTCTGCTTCTTTCTCTGCTACTGCTGCTGACTCCACAGACAGCTGAAAAAGAGTGTCAGAAAGAATAGATGGGAAAGTCACAAGGAAGGACAGACTCAACAGAAAGCAAGGAGTCAGAGAATAATTTTATATGTCAAAAAGGCTGGCCATCAGTTAGGCAGAAGCTGGTTGTGGTCAGCTGCTTATGTAGACAGGAGGAGTAGCAGGTGCCAACGCTTGAATTCCTGCCCTTACCATTAGGCTTTTGCATTTTTTTCCAAACATGAGTTAGTTTCTAGATGAGCGCATTTTACTATTGTAATGCTAAGGTACCTTCTCAACCTGCCCATGCTAACTAGAGGCATGATTGGTCTGAGTGAGTTTTGGGAACTGTTGTTTTACTTAGTATTTAATGC
The DNA here is from genome assembly GCF_009819795.1 of Aythya fuligula. Taxonomy (NCBI): domain Eukaryota; kingdom Metazoa; phylum Chordata; class Aves; order Anseriformes; family Anatidae; genus Aythya; species Aythya fuligula. The sequence goes on from NC_045563.1 coordinate 51,508,516, forward strand.
ATGGAGAATGTTTAACACATCCTGGAATTCTAAGCTGAACACTCAGAATCAGGAGCCGCAATTCATCTCTTTAATTCTAATTCCATTCCTCACCCAAATTAGGAAACCCGTGGTATAGCATTCTTTCAAGCATGTTTCTTCGCAGTTTAAATTCAGTGATGGGGTAGATTACTTTTGCATACCTTCCTGTTTGTCGAACGTGGTATTCATCTTTTACCTGATCCTGTCAAATGTAGTATTGCAAAATAGAGTACAGCAAATAGCTGTGGTCTGTAGACCTCTCCCTTCTGAATAATGGCATTTCCCATTTGATGAATGATTTTGTTTGTATTCAGTTCATTCTTTATCTCAGATATCTTTTACCTGCAGTGTTTGTTGTGCTTAAGGCACAAATGGAGTATTCATGAAAATATTCAGCTATAACTCTGTTCAGTCAATAGAGGTGTTTTTCCTTCCCATTACCTACCACAGTGCTGACATTTTATTGCTTGCTGAGATAGGAGACAACAAGGGGAAAAAATTGAGTCATTTTATTCCCATATCTAAAAATAAAACCCCCAAGAATGCTTTGCAAAAGAACAAGTAATTGCTGCAGAATTCACAAGCTCTGTTGTTCATTGAAGGGAGAGTATTCTGAAGATGAAATATTTTGGAACTAAATAGCTGTTTGTGATGTTACAGGTCTGTCAAAATGCTGACTTACATATGTCCTTTCTTTCAATGGATGTCTTTACCTGATGTCAGTGAGATAGGTATATAAATGAATTGTGACATTTAAAGTGCTTTTATCGTGGTAGTTCCAGAAAGCTTCACATATATTAACAAGTCTACCTTCCCAGCAACCTGAAAGGTAAGGAAGTGTCTCCACATTATAAATAGGAAAGGGGGGGTGGGGGTGGGGAGGCACAGATAGTTTAAACAACTTGGCCAAGGTCAAGTAGCAAGTTTAAAATAATCTTTTATCTATAAAAGAAGGTATAGCTTGGCCAAGCCTGAAACTCTAAGTATGCAATGCAGAGATCATTGTGCTCTGAAATCCACAGACATGTACTACACTTCTAGTCAGCCTTACCATGTTTTGAAATGAAAGCTGTAAAGACACATGCTCTACTGTCAACAGTTGCCATGGTGAGAAAGGAAAAAAGGTTGTCTTACTGATTCTAAAAATAAGTTTGCAATGGGCAGGGGGAAATCCAGAAAAGTAGAAAAGCAGACCAAAGGAAACAGCTGCTAACAACTGTCGGTGCAAGCCTTAGAGCCTCCTCAGAAAATTCGAGCTATTAGAAGTTAAAAAAAAAATAAGCTCCTCTTCTTTATTGAATCTTTAGTGGGAATACAGCATCTGAAAGGCAGTTTTGTTTTTTAATGTCAGATTGATGCTGACCCTGTCAAAGCTTGGAGCAGTCTTGAGTCTGGGAGCTCTTACCCCATATAAATGGGAGGTTGCTGGATAAGAGCTGAGTTAGAGCCAAACAATGAAAACCATCTGAAGTGTGCAATGAGTTTATTAACCTTACAGAGCCCGGGATTTTGCTGCACAGTCTTGAGCACCATCTACCGGACCTTTACTTGCTGACTCATTATTGACTATATACCAAGAGAGGACAGAATCAGGACTGCTTCTGATTGAGACTTTGCTTTGCCATCTCTTATATTGGGCAGGTGAAGAAGTGCTGAAGAACTACTGCTGCTGCACTGGCAAGATGCAATCTTATCTCCCAAGTCACTGAGGTGAAACAAAGGCAGCATGGTGGAGTTCAGGATCTGTTTCACAATGCAGCAATGAACTCTTCACAGGCTCTTAACTCAGAATTTCTTGTTTTCTTTTCTCTTCAGTGTACATAAAAAGGCAGAACAGACAGAACAAACTGCAGTCTCTCTCCTCTCAGTTTCTGTCAAAACAAATGAACAGGGCAAAACTACTTTGCAAAATTTTAAACTGACATGGACTGAGATTTGGTGTGAACTCAGATTTTGGCTTTGATTTGGTTGAAAATTCTGTTGTTTTATGCTGTTTTGTTTTTCCAAGGTAGCTTATGGACATAATCAAGTATTCAGAGTAATCTGGTTACTTAACAGGTATTATTTTCTAAAAAAATCATTGAAAATATCCTCAATTTCTAGGAAACAAAGAAAACTTTTCTGTAGACACTGAGAGATCCTCGGTCTGCTGTTTGATCATGCATCCAGCCATGTGCTAATAGATAAATGGCTTTTGACTTGATGTTTTCTCTTCAGAGCTCAGTTAAAATCTCTTCTATCCAAAATTGACTACTACTTTGGAAAAAGCATTGATGCCAGTGCAGACATCTAAGATCTAAGACCTAGCTTAACCTCACATGTTTCATTATAAATAAAGGGCAACACAACGTCTTGGGTGCTGCATTCCAAAAAGTTTAACCCTTAGTCAGAAAATTCAGATCTGCAGAAAAATCATTTCTTCATCCTGTGTTTCAAGGGATAGTTCTATCATATGAAAAGAAGCACAGGCAGGATTTCACTCTCTAGTGAAAACTTTGAAAGTGGAGCATCAGGCTCCTCTTTCAATGTATTAGTTGTATTACCTCTCCAGTCCATAGAAGTTCTCTTAAAAGTTGGTTTTCTGGAGGAGACGGAATGTGAGTAGAGGAGACTAGTCATAGGTCTGACCCAAATGAACGTATCTCCTGTGTTCCAGTAATGGCCATCTTCAAGCCCATTTTAATTCCTGGTCACAAATCACTGTGTCATTTTCTACTGTATTTAAAGCAACTGTTTGGTGACCCAACCCCACAGTCAAAAGAGAAGTTTGACACCTGAAAAAGAAGCCAATGGAAGCCAGTCTATCTGGAAAAGGGGCAGGAGGAGCTGATGGTCCCTTACTACATTGAATTAGCTTGCTGCAGGTTGCTGCTTCTGCATGTGAATCACAGGAGGGAGCAATATGTGCTGACTCTTCCAGACCTATCCAGTTCTAGGCTACTGTCTCCATTTATCTATTGTTTTAGAGCAGGGATAATATTATCACGCCAAATGGGAGGTACAAACTGCAGTTTAGTGCAGATAACCAAAAATAAAACATCAAGCAGAAATGAGGAGGTTTCTGTCTTTCCAGTAATCCCTAATCATTTTGCCACTTATTGGTTATTTAACCAATGAATTTATGTTCCAGGTTTGAGCAGCTGCAGGGAGCAAGGGCTGGGAAGGAGAGTGTTTGAAAGTGGCATCTGTCTGTTAGCAGTAAATAAGCCAAAATATGCAAAGTTTCAGAGTTCTAACTGCTCCCGTTAAGCTGTTGATGAGCAGTAAAATCTCTGATTAAATTTTAAGTGGAGGGAAATGGGCCAGCCTCCTGATATGGGGAGGCTGATGGAGTAGAGCATGGGCAATTACGTGTGCTGCATGCCTCTGCTAGAGGGGAGAAAATGTGTCCAGGCACTGGCTGTCCGAGCCAGCATCAGCTCCCCACTGCTGCCCTGAGGAACGGGTCCTGGGCTCCCCTCTGTGCTGACTGCCAGCCTCCAGAACAGCAGCCACTTACAGCATGGTGAATACATCTGGGATGGCGTTGAATGACTTTTGTACAGCCTTGTTTTTCAAAATACACATGCACAACACAACCAGAAAGGTTTTTTCCTTTTTTTTTTTTTGTCTGTTTATATGGACTTCTTGGGCAAATCACAATGTACTGGTGGACAGCAAAACTTCCCTATATCAAAAGGGTAATTGTGAAGGTTAATTAATGTTTTTATAGCACTCTGAAACCTCTAAAACATTGTGTAAAAGCAGTTAATTATTATCCCATTAAGTATCACTATTAATTATCATTATCTAACCTAGCTCTCCTCCTCCACTACTCCTGTCTGGCTCCTATCCCTTCTTTCCTAACCATTTGGCAGACCACCTCCTGGAGTAAACCAGAGGCATCGTTTCCTAGCGTGTAAAGTGTCATGGAGCTCTATGAGTAATGAATGAGCCCATTACAACTTTACAGTAGAGGAGACAGGTTAATCCTTTGTCAAATCAGTGCACACAGTGTCCTCCTTCCTTGTTCCAATTACTCACGAGGTGACAGCAGTTTCTCATCCACAGCCTTTCAGGTAACCACTGATGCATATTTAGGACAGGGATAGGTACGACGCTTTACACACAGGCCTTCAGATCCTGTCACAGGGGAATGAAGCTGACAGAAGCTGACAGCAGTGACTAATGTTCTAAGCTAACTTTCTTTGAAACTATCCTTTAGAAATAAAGAAAAATAATAAAAAAGAAATAACAACAATGAAAAAAGGCTTCTGCTTCAAGTTCTGGAGGAATCATTTAATTAAATATAAAAATCTCAAACATCCCAAACCTATTGCTCTTTGAGACAGTTCTTTGTAGTGAGAATGACGTACATGTGTACAGTCTTTCAGCCTGCAGATTCCCAGAGTTCATTACAGGATCTTGATATGAAGAGAAACCACCTCTAGGGTGAAACATGACAGCTTTTTATTACAGCAGAGAATATATAACCATACCATAGTGGAGGATGGGAACCAAAGTATTGTATGGAACTGGCAGTAAGAGTGGGAGGTCTTTTGAAAAGAGTACTTGTAGAGGACACCAAACCATTGTCAGCTTTGTGTTTGTTTACAGGGATTAAGACCTTAGATTTCTTCTTCCAGATGGCTGATCTTACGGACTTTGAGACACCCTACTAATCAGAGAAAAGGAAAACCAATTTTTAATGCCGCCTTTATAGTCTTCACTTTCAGTGAGGCTAGAGGAAAAATGGGGAGCTGTGCTTTGATGGACAAGCAGAAGCAGCCTGGTTGCAAAGTGGTTTCCTGCAGCTGTCCCACCAAACAGGATTGGTTTGGATCAGGTGCTACTGAGTTGGTAACCAGTAGCCATGTTCCTCAGAGTTCTCACAAAACTGGACAGAGCCTCAACAGCTTGTTAAATCAATATTGTTGTCCCTTCATGTACAAGAGAACTCAGAGAAGGCTTTACAGTGCCTAGGATATAACTTGCTTTGCATTGTAAAGGTTCTTCTGAGCATGAAAACGACCCTGCTCAATTCCATGCATTACCTCGAGCAGATGTATGGAATTGTGTTTTCTAAACTAGAGGGAGTTATGGGGTAAGGCTATGAGCCTTATGTGAGCTTGTTAGTTGTATGCCTGTGCACCAGAGGGAGAGACAATATCCCCGTATCAGTGAGTAGCAGCAGGGAGAGGAGTAGTGCTTTCTATCAAGACAAATAGAAAACAGAAACCCCGCTAGGAGCAAGCAGGAAAGCAGAAACAGGTCCTTGCGAATTTCTCTCTGCCGAAACTTCATGACTGCTAAAGGAACAGAAAGCTTCTTTAGCAGACATATGTTGTTGCTATATCCATTCTTCTGGAATTGCTGTGGCTACCAAATCATCCAGGTTGTGCAGATAGGATTTCACATGCTCAGCACACAGTGGGCGGTTGTTATAATAAACATTAGCAGTGTTTGAGGACAGTGGAGAAGCATCCAGACTTTGGGTTTGTTCTTAGAAACAGCTTTTATCTGGCTGTTAGTTAAAGACTTAGTAGAGCTCGTTATCCTCATTATGAAGATAGGCTTACCTAACTGCCATGAGCTTAGCAGCAGCCTGGTTTTTTGGTAGCTCAGCGAGATGTTATCCCAGAGGAGTGCCTGGACATTCTCTCTGTTTGCTAGGTGAACTACATAATAGCAATAACCTGAAGAGCATATCTGTAGATTGGACTCGGATGCAAAGGGTCCATTCCTACAAGATAAGAGCTATCCCTGTACTGGGGGAAAATGAAGAGTGAGTCACTTGGCACCCAAAAGGATCAGGTGCTGAAATCAATTATATCACCGTTTCTCTTCCACGTTATGCCAGATCTAAAAGATGATTTCTGCCCTATTGCTCACATACATTTGGGCTCAAAAACTTGTCATTTTTTAAACGAATAGTTAAACCTAAATAGTGGCAAAATAGTTCTTTTTTGTTTATCCTCACTTCCTCCTGTTTGCACAGGAGCACCATTTGAAGCTTAGTTGCATGTTAGCATCTTGGTCAGCTACACAAACACCATGGCAACAAACTAATTGATCTGGCACTGGTCTTTACCATAATTTAGTGCTAAGAATGTACTACTCTAGGTTTGTAGATGTAACAAAATGTACAGGCCTAGAAAATGTGGAGTGGGACTCCTATCAGATTCATTTCCAAAAGGATTTTGTAAAAGTACTTTATTTCTCTTACATAGGAAAATACAACATGCTATGGCTCCCAACTCAGCCAGCTCTGGTCTTCAAGTAGTGATTCAAATGAATTCTTCTGAGCCAGAAGTAAAATGTGCTGTTCAGGCACAAACTTGGGTAAATGCTCTGCAGGATGTTGCCAAACAGCTTCCTTTCTAAATAAGAGAAAATGGAGCAGGTTGGTTTTGTATGGGGCTAGTGCTGTCTGGGGAATTCTGTTCTCTTGGCTGTCAAGTATATTCAGGGACTTAAGATTGACAAAACTGGGACACTGAGGAAGGATATTGTTTATTTTAGTAGTGGTTCTGTTTCATTTGCTTTTTTGTGTTATAAAGTGTACTTTCCAAGATAATCACAGATGTGCAGTGTGGTGCTGCAGGGTAGTGTGAGGGAAATGTCCTCTGTTAGCTCTGTGACCAGACCTCAGATGCTTAGGAAGGGAGAAAGTCAAACAGAGGAAGAAGTCTCCTCAGCTTTGGGATTTGTTCTTTGACTCACCTGGGTAAATACCTTTTGGTCCAGCATAACCTACATGTGTTGTGGCGTAAGGTATCACATCTGGCTCAACTGTTTTCTAGTCCTTGTATTTAACATGAATCTTCAGAAGTACTGGTGAGGTGAATAAGAAAGCTTATTATCAGATCAGATATTTTGCATTTTGGTTATTGAGTTGATCTGTAGAACAAACTATTTGCATTTGAATTTCTGAACCTTTGTGGGTTTTTTTTGTGCCCTCAAAAGATCCTGATATTTGAAGCTCTTGGGAAAAGGAGATGTCAGAGAATATGAAAAAAAAAAAAAAAAAAAAAAGGCATCTGTAACCGTTCTCTGTACTGTTACAAAGCACAAATAAAATAAAAGCAGAACAGCAGGCTGAAAGGTTGTGATCTGCTTTTATAAAATGAAATACTATTAAAAAAAGACCCAGCCAAGCAGTGAAAAGAAAGACAAATTTGGTACATCCATGGACTGTATTGTGCTCCAAGATGCTAACGTGATCTGTTCTGGGTACCTTTTAACCTACTTGATCTCTGGTCCAGAATGCACTTAATCTTATGGAAACAGATCTTGAAGCTGAGGCTAAAATATAAGGAATTTAAATGTAAAGATTGAGCAATATAAGTCCAGCAATCATCATCTACTACAGTAAATAATCAATGCACAGTAAAATAATACATTAAAGAGCATCTGAAAAAAAAGTTTTAAACCACTTTATGAATAAATAAGTGGCTGCCCCTGGCATCACTCTTTAGGAGGCTGATATATCTTTGTGTTCTAGCCCCACATCTGACATTTATTTGATAGATTGCCTTGGAGAAGTCATGTCCATGCGTTATGTTTCATCCCTCTAATCTGAAAATCAGTATGAAAATATTTACTCCCTAGGCTGTTGTGGAAATTAATTAACATTTTCATAGTTCTTTAAAGATGTAAAGTGCCAAGTAGTATTATGATTATGATTTTGTCAGATGTCACAAATAACATGGATCAGTAGCTGGATGCAGCCTTCAAGTGAAATTTAAGGGGTTTGCATGATGTAGTTCTGCCATATTAAATAATAATAATTTTCACTCCAAGTTAATAATAAAAAAGTCTTTAGCATTTGATTTGAAGCATTGTGTTGCCAGGTATGTCATTTTTCAACTTGAAAATAAAATCAAGAAAAACTCCTATTATTCTGTGGTTATTAAATACTAATGGACCTTTTTCCATAGATTTACAGATGCTATTAATGGTGTTTTAAACAAGTTTCACGATGGCATGCTGTATTTGGTATCCATTAATTCTTGCTCTTCATGGCAGAAGGCATTCTTCATTGGTTTTGCCATCATTCTTCTGCTTGCTGCTTGACAGCTTCAACATTCTTCCTCAGAATGGGCTGCATTTTGGTGAAAGGTGATGTCATTTTCTCTCCATTTCTCTCTCTCCCTCTCTCTCAACATGCTCTTTAAATGGCTTTGATGCCCTTTGCAATGAAAGGCGCTGTAGCAGTGTAAGCCATTACTATGAATTCATTACTATGAATTACTCAAAGCTTTGATGAGGTGAGATTTGAAACTGCTGGTCCTCTGTCTTCTCTCACATTCCACACCATATGCGCTAAGGTGCATTACCTTGCAAAATGGAATGGACTTGTTCAAAAATGCACTTAATTGAAACTGATCCAGTAAAAACATAATTTAGTGAGATAATAGCTCTGCTAATTCTTATTCATGCAAACAAAGGAAGTTTTAAATTATCTGCTGAGTTAATAGATCTGATGAAATATCCAAGGAAATACTTTATAGATATAGTTGCAGTTTACAAGTGTCTGTCAGTTCTCATTAGCCTTGAGAACAGTTTGCAGGTAGAATGTTTTCAGTCTCTTCCCCTCATCCAGAAGTCATGTGTAGAATTATTTTATATTTTTTTTAAGTCTGCTTGATTGTGGCTTCAGTTCACTGTGCCAGGTGACTCAACTTGCTTGTGTGGGTTGGAGTTCAAGCCTTGTCTCTTCTTCAGCCTGCCAGCCCATCTGGCTTCCTCTAGACAAGCTGGCATGGAAGTCCTGGGGAATCAGGGCTTGAAGCACCACTCACATTGTTCAGACAGTACAGCCTTGTGATAAGAGGTTTACACACCCCTCAAACTGTAGAGATTGTTCTTGAGAACTGTTTACCAAGAAACGCTATGCTGGCAAACCTGGAACTCTAGTTTTCTTTGATTTGTTAATTAGCTAGCTTTACCCTTTAGATAAGGTAATAACTTGCTAAGTTCATTCCCATCAATATGCCTGTCACTTTTGAAAAAGTGGTTAATAGTAAAATTAAGAATGCATTAAGGGAAATTAGGGATCATTCAAAGGATGATTTCCATCAGCAGTTGTTTGGAGCAGTGGAATACTTTGCTAACCAAAAAAAATAGAGACCCAAAAAGATAGGTTATTTGAAATTCACAACTGAACATAATACTGCTGAGTATGCAATAGAAAATTGTCCTACTGTAGCAAGGGAATTAATGAGATACAGCTCCCATCCTGATATGATAATGTTTTGAACTCACTCTACACTTGCTTTCCGCAGATGTGACTGAGTACACAGGTTGCCAAACAGCAAAGAATAAAGCCAGCCTTTGTCAATGGGTAGGAAAAGAAACCCCAGAAAGGCCCCCAAAACAGGCCTCAAATTCTGATGAGATCTACAGCTGTCGAGATTTACAGCTGCTGAGTGTCCCTTGCATTTTTTGTTTTCAATTCCAGTGTATGATCTCTGTTTTCTAGCTAAAACAGATGCTTCTAACAAAAATTAGATACCTCAAGAAGCAGATGTAAGTTACCATTACCATGATCCTGCCATTAATCCCAGCTGTGTGTTCCTGTCTCCAGGCACGCACTGTTGCTCCATCTCTTGTGCCAGCCCAAGTGCTCAGCTCAGCTCCCAAAATGAGCCAATTCAGGGAACTAAACTGATAGAAATATTCTTTTTTTTTTTTTTTTTTTTTTTTTTTTCTGAAATTATAATTTTCTGCTAGGTTTACTCCTTGAACAGGTTCACCACAGGGTCAGATGAGCATCACAGCTGAAACAAGGGAGAAGAAGGAAAGGATTGGCAAGGGATTTCAATTTAGCTTGAATTGTCATGGAATTAAAGCCCCTGGTAAAAATATTGATAGCAGAGATTTCTTCTGTGGCCAGTGAAAAGAGAAAAGTAGCTTCAATCACTTTATATATCACCCTATATAGGACTTGATTTTTCTTCACTGGTTGTAGTGAAATCATGGAGATGCTACAATCAAAACTGGAATAGTTTTGCGTTTTCCATTCCAGCTTTTGTAAGCCCTAGTGTTTTGACGTTTCCTAGATTCTTGTTCTCCCCAGACCCTATATTGCCATTACAGAAACATAACTGTCCTCAGGGAGGTGTGTGGAAATATCTATTCCTTGTATCCAAACATGCTCAATATTTCATGTCACATTCCATTCTATAATAGCATGATGACAGAATACATATATAATCGTGCTTTACTGGGTATAACTTAACAATAACATAAACTTACCTGTGATTCATTCTTTGTACAGAGAAAAGCCCAACAAATTTACTAATCGGATTATCATGGACATGAATGTACTATTATGGGGGGGAAAGGACCACTATGTAGTTCTGTCTATTCAAACATTTGCAGTGCTTTGCAAAGGAAAAATTAGCAGAGTCACGTGTGGGGAAAATGAGGTATTATAAGATTAAATGACTTGCCATTTGCCACTGTGTAACACAGCATCAGAGACAAACATAATTCACATACTATTTTTCCACTCACTTAAGTTCCTCTCTTAAATGAGAGTCACTTTGCACTTAGGATAGCACAGCCTGTATCCAGGGCGTTGTTGTGGATACTGCTGTGGTACTGAAGAAGGCTGTCCTGCCTGTGTGATCTGGCCAGGCTGTGCCAATTTACACCCTACAAACTACCAGTGAGGCCTTCTAGATGTGCCAAGGAGCTTCGTACCCACTGGAGTTCGCTCTCGGGGTTCTTTAGACAGCAGTCTAAAGAGGATTCACTCATGCAGCAGCAGGCAAATTTGCGTTGCCTAAATATGCACAGCACTTAAAGGCATAGATTTAAAACTGTCGAAAAGATTGATGGGTGTACTGTCTTTCACACATCTGGGGGATCTTAACCTGATACTTCAGCTTTGGCATTCCTCTGCCCTTCTTAGCCACTTTCCTATGCTGCCCCATCTGCTCTGTCCCCCTGCTCTGTCAGAGAAACAGTTCACAGATTCCTCCACCCCTCTGTAACACAGGCATGAAACAACATCCGATCTCAGATTGCCAGTGCTATAAAAAAAAAGGAAATAGAGGCTAAAGACACATTTTTCAAGGCTATGCACCTAGCCGAAGTACACCTGACCAGGTGATGTTTAAGGGATTTCCATGTCTAGGACATTGCTTTCCTCTCCTGAAAACATCTTTTCAACAATCTGTATGGCTTTAGCTGCACAAGAAAGAAAGAAAGAAAGAACAGAGACATGCACAGTCTTCATATAAATTAGTTCAACATTTCATAAGAAAAGGTACCTTAATAATTGCTCTGTATGAATAATATCACTTGCTGTTTTATTCAGAAGTCTAAATTTATCCCAGTTTCTTAAACTACATTAGGATAACTTTTACACCAGAGATTGTATTAGCCCTTGACATTTTATATGAAAGCAATGGTGGCTTATGCAAAACTAGCTCAAAGTGTTGAAGCATCCATTTAAATCAATGTCTCTTAATTTTAATATCCCATCTAAATTGTGGTCTTGTATGCCACTTAACTGAAAGCATCCTCATCACTGTATTTTATCCATTTTTTTCTCTTTGGAATTAATAGAGCCATGTAGATTCTAATGCTCAATTCAAAGGCATCTGTGCTTTCTATTCTCCTGTAAACATATCATGGACTCACTTCAGATCTAAGTACATCTCTCCTTGTGGTTCCTGTAGCGTGGTCTCATATTACCACATCTTAATCATACTTACAAAGCATTTTTCAATTCATTCATGTACACTATGGGTATCATCATAAGTAACTGTAGCTCTCAAATTAAATAGACATTATATTCTAATTCCTTATCTTCATTTACTTGTTTTCTTAGTACTGTACAGACTACCACATTTTCTATTCATTCTCAGACTCATATCACCGAGGCTCTCTTGGAAGAGAGAAGGGGATGAACTTAGAGTATGACTGAATTAGTGCCTGATTGTCATATCCAGGAATATGGTCTGTTATCAGTAGTCTGATAAAACTGAAGTGGTGGGGCTTCAGAGTCTTTGTGCCACAGTGCTAGTAGGATTTATCCCTAAACAACACAAGTAAACTGGTCGTTTGGGAGTGCAGTTGCAGTAGCCCTCAGGATGTTCTAAAGAGGCACAATGAAGCCAGTGGCCTGCAGTCCAAATCTCACCTCTGGCATGCTCCATGCCTTTTCCTCAGAGGAAGAATTGAAGAGCTGTGCATGTAACAGATGAATACTTCTTCCTGTGCTATGCACAGTCCAGACATGGACTGGAGCCACTATCACCACATCCAGATGGGAGGAGCGTACTGGAGTTAGCAACCACCATTTCTGTATCACACTGAATTGAGACAGAGCTTTCAATGTCAAGATCTAGCCCCTGTGGCAGTCAGGCTTGGGGCAGCATGTCAATAGATGATATTTTAGAGCTTAGCAGCAGTCCAGCATCAGGAGAAAGTAAAAGCTACATTTCCCTCCTTTCCCTGGGTGACTGTAGCCAAGGAAGTGGGCACAGTCTTTAGCACTAGCACACAATTTCACAGCCCAGTTACATGATGACTCAAGGGAATATGACTAGCGAGTGTGATGTTTGCTATTTGGCATATCTGTCAAAGTCCTATAGATATTTCTTGGCATTTGTCCAATTGCCTCCTTAATGTCTTGTGACATGTGTTCCTGAAGAGGCTGGATTTTATGTTTACATCTCTCTGGCCAGAAAATGAGCACCAAAGCAGATATTCCAAAAACTTAGTTTATTAAGCACTGCAACCATATACTTTAGAAATAATTTAATTTTAATGCCCTATTTTCTCTATAGTCTCAGTTTTGTGACAAACAGTGCTTGTTTTAAACAGGTGCAGAACTACCAAGGGACCAAGAGGGCTGCAGTCCCCTCATTAACACAACCAGTGCATCAGACACTGAAGCTACATCCATAATATAAATGTAACGTGTGCAGGAACATTCCCAGATACTGATGCCAGCTGGCAAAGAATGTCCCATGCCTATGCTGGTTTATTCTGTTAGCTTCCAAAACAGGGTGCAGCATGCAAACTGTTTATTGAGAATAAGCAAAGCCCAGGAATAATTTGGGAAAGTTCTACTTGGCATGGGCCAAACGCCAGGTGCCATTCTAGCAATCGAGTTTCTGTGCCCTTGGAGTTTTCCAAGCATGCTGGGATTTATTGGTATAGACAAAGTTTCTGTGTTGTTTTCAGGGAGGAGCTTGCAACATTTCACAGCTTGTTATCTTCATCGTCCCAACACTGCTGCCTCCAGCCCTACCAGTGAAAGTTGATCTCAAGTAAAGGCCAGTGCTGTGACCATGTACATCCATAAAGCACTTCTGTACTCTCTTCTTCAGTATCTCTAAACAATATCAGTGTAGAAACAGAAGGTTCCTGCTTGTGGTTTGTCCCATATTACAAGATAGGTAAGTGTTCTTAGTTCAAGTGGTAGCTCTATCAGCATGGACAGTTTCAGTTTGCCTTTAATATACCTGTAGTGACAGCTCATTTCCATAAATATATATATATTAAGCAAATACTTCTTGGTCAAGAAAGGCAGTCTCATACTTTACACCTGACAAAAACCTTGCTTTGCTCCCCAAACCCATGCATCCATGCATCCATGCATTGTACCTGCAGTCCATAAGTACTCTTTTTGAAGCTGGCATCATAGGAATAGCCCCATGCAAACAGAGATGCTCCCCACTGGGCAACCTAGAACTCTGACCGGTATCTGTCACACACTGCATGGTCACTGAGAGATAAAATTGTTCACATCTCCTGTGTCCTCCCTCAGCTTTCCTGGATAAAAAAGAACTGCAAGATGATATATGCTTTTTTACATTTAGGTATTGTTTTGGCTTACAAGGAAAGCCCATTTGAACTGCACTAGCTCTTTACACAAGAGCTGAAAATGGCACTATATCAAAATACATCTGTCAGGCAGAATAAAATACAGTATAATAATAGATAGTGAACACAACATTTAATTATACAGATGCATCATAATCTGAAGCAAAAATCAAAGTGGCCCACTGAAGAAGTAAGCAACTGCTTTGTTTACTAAAAATTGAATCTTCATAAGATGTGGCATAGGATCCTGATGGCTTTTCTGAAGTAGGCAACTGTTCACTGAGAGCAGGATAAGAACTACCAAGCTCGCTGTACATCAGAATTTAGCAACAATTTGGGAGCAATGACTTTTAATGAAGGCAGTTACTGGGATCTGCAGTGAAGTGGTGATAACTCAGGGTTCTTTCAGATCCCATCTGCTACCAGACTGAGGTATAAACAATCACCTTTTCTTCTGGTTAATAGGAAAATATATGCAGTCAGAAAATAGAAGGGGTTTTTGGAGGATGGATGATAAAGCACATGCAAAGCAGAAGGCTTTCAAGACAAAGGGAAGTTACTGTCCAAGGAAGAGGTAGAAAATGAGAAGAAACTTTTTTTTAATACATATGAAACCAAGAGGCTTTTATATGCCTGAGTTATTATTGAAATCTGGCTGGATGTGATTACAGGGAGCTGTTGTTTCACGAATGATTTTTAATCCTGTTGGCAGAGTCAGACAGGGTATAAATTTACAAGTTGATTGGTATGCAGATCACCCTGCTACCTTGATATCGATTTGAAAGATGCAGGATGAATGTTCCCTGCTTTATAAGGAAAGCATGTGAAAAGGGAAAAAGATGCTCTGACTCCTGAGAGCCCTCATTAAACACCGCTGGATGGGAGTAATGGCATCTAAAGCAAGCACTGGATGGCCTTCCAGGAGCTGGAAGAAACTGTATCCAGAATGCTTCCCCTTTAGAGTGAAGGAGATGACAATATGTGGTAAGATAGGTGTGGGCATAGAGACTAAGGGCAGATAATGACAATTCAGTATCTGAACTACATTTCTGCATAAGCAGAAACATATATATACATAACAAACATATATAGCTGAAACCAGAATATCTTGATCCCTATTCCAAACCTAAGTGTGTTAATCCTATCTGCAACTTTATAAAATGATTTAAAGTATAGAAAGTGATGATTTTGTCATCCTTTAAGCCAAGGCAAAAGACATGACATAGTGAACTCTGAAATAACACAAAGGAGTAAAGTAAAATAATAGGATCTGCAAGTATACATTTTATGCAAAATATACATTTGTGCAAAATATGCATAACAAAAAACTACAGTGGAGAGACAAAGATTAAGAGGAGAAAGGTCTGATGCCATAAGCAGTGCAAAGAAGGCTAATCCACTGCTTACACTTATTTTTAGTCATGACTCCACAAAAAGAAAGAAATATAGTGAAAATCATGCATCAGTTTTAGAAGAGGTAATAAAGAATCTGTCTTTAACCTCAAACACAGGGCACTGAATGTTATTGCTGTTGTTAGTATTCAAAAAGAATCATGTATTTAGGCAAATAACAAAGTCATTATCTCTTACATTAGATTATATACAATATTATGAGGAATGTTAATGCTTTTTCTACTGAAGTTTACTGCAGATCCAGCAAATTTAAGCTGCTGAAGCAGAGCACAAGGATGGTAGTCTATACCTCTCGCTATGCTTTTGGAACAGAATAAATCATAGTAGATGTTGCAAGGCAGCTACCAATAAACAACTGCTTGAACTGAGGAAGAAAATTAAGATAATGTGTGAGCAACTTTTCAGCACCCTTAACACTGAATCTTCTTGAGTTAATCTTTTATACCACAATAAACTCCAATGAGGCTTACATGTCTAGCAGTGTGTCCTATCAAATACATTTAAAGATATTTTTACAGGCTTCACTTGCCTGTTAGGGAGAATTCATTCCCTACCCTTTGTATTTGAGATTTGAGAGTGAGAGAGCACAATTATTGATGATATTGGACAGGACGATTGCTTTTTCTCCTGATGCAGCTAGAAAACTTGTTCTTTAGCATAGCCACAGCTCAATCCAAACTGTGTACTGATCTCTTGCAAAACACTGGGTTACCAGGCTGTCCACGCACAATTCAGCTGCAAAACTAGAAATGTTAATTAACTTTTTCTGTGTTGCCAGCAGATATGGTATTCAAGCAGATTGATAATTAGTATTTCTGACTATGGCAGTAACACAGTAACCAGGCTGTTCTCAGGTGGTGTGAAGCAGGAGTTCAGACACAACATTGTCAGTTAGGATCAACAGGACAGGTACCAGCTACTTAGCAGTCCATCACGTGCACATCTTTATGGCAGGAAAAATACGTTGCCCTCTCTTGCAGACTGAATTCTGTGTACTTGTGGTTGTGTTTTTTTTTAAATTTGTTCTTCAACTGGGATTAAACCATTAGTTGTGCCTATCCTCAGAATTAGTTGTGTTTATCCTCACCTTCCATCTATAATTTTCAGGATATTGAATGTCAATACAAATTCTATGCAAGAAGCTGTGCCATAGAGATTTGTGTCAGTCACTGGAGCTGATGCACTGATCTTTGCTCCGATAAGCAATGTAAAAGGAAGCAAAAACACCATTTTAATGTTGTGTTGGGTTTTTGTTTGTTTGTGGTTTTGTGTGTGTTGTTTTTTTTTTTTTTTTTTTATCTTTAAAAAAGAGGTGGGGATTTCTCCATTTTCTTTCTCCCAACAATTTGCAAAAACTTTCTAGGGTTTCAGAAACCCTGAATTTTTCAGCTCTAAATTGTTCCTTCTCAGCTGCAAATCTTTGGAACATTTAAGAAACATGGAGGTAGGAACTTTACAGATATTGATGGTACCTACAGAAGTTATTTTTGACTTTCCACATCCTCCCTTTGGAGACACAATATTTGACATGGATTCAAGCTGCCATAATTCAATATGACACACCAAATCAACCGACGTAGCCTTCATAGTCACATTAAGACTCCAATTCTCAACAGTGTTAACAAATCACCTTTAGGGATGCAAATTTAATTAAACTTCTTTATACTTCCCTCCTCCCCCCCCCCTCAATATTTCCATGGGTAAAATTCACTCAGTTCTTTCAGTAGATGTTATCCTTCAGAGGATCCAAAGCACGGACGACAGTCAGTCTCTGTCTGTGTGCAAATTGTATTAAGCCTAATAAAAAAGCTCTGATTTGAGAGGGAGACTGGTGAAAAGGGGTTTGGGATGAGAACAATGATGAAAGAAAAATAGAGAAGAAGAAAAAAGGAAGAAAAATTTCTCTAAGCAAGACCTTTTAAAGTTTGTTTTCAAATAGGAAATAAGCTTTATTTAAGGGATATACAAAAACATAGAATCTTGCTTAGAATCTTCTTCTGTAGAAGTAGTTCTTAAGCACAAGCTATGAATCTGCTTACTTCAAAATAGTTTCTCTGAATACAGTAGGGGTATTGTCGTACATCACCAGGAAGAGAGAGAAATGTGGCCAATTTCTTACACACTGGGAAGGTCAGGAGCTTTCGTTCATCTGTGCCCATCTCTCTCCCCAGCCCACATATCACAGGAACAAACACCATTGTACAAACACTCATGTTTTATATTGCCAGCATAGTTGTGCTGGTACGAGACAGACAGTGGTTGGTAAATGTATGTTTAAATAAATGCATTTAAACACACACAGAACACCACTTGGGAGGAATGTACATTTTTCTCACAAGCACTGTAATTTCACAAATATGTAAACATTTCTAGTGAAGAAAATAAGAAAACTCTAACATAAACTGGAATCCCTGCAGGCTTAGTCTGTTCTCTCAGAACAGCTCTGGTCTGAGTCTAACATTGTCCTGTGCATGGCAGGTAGCTATTTTCTGGTTAGGGTACATTAAAATCATTAAGCTAGCAGCAGATGTGTAAATCAAGACCTTGCCTTCATTCCTACTAGATGAAGAAAGGTATTGTGCCTTGCTGGAAGGATAAAATGATTGTAGGTGATGAGTAAATATGGAGTTTATTATTCACAAGTGTTAAATTATCCTACAGTTCGCAGTTCAGGGGTTAGATGTCACTGTCTTCTAGATAACTGTGGGTTGAGCAGCCTCGGGATTTGCAGAGGTGTTGGCTTGGTAACCCTAGAGACTAAAGTTGCCTGTGTGATTACAAGTAATTATTTCTTTCTATACATTTTTTCTGTAGCTTCTCTCCTGAAATAATTACTACCAATTCTGAAGTCCTTAGCTATTCTACTGAGACTGCCATGAAGGCAAATGCGTAGCATGATTTTGTGATATTGGCACTTTTTTACTAAGACCAGTTTGTGTGGCCTGCATGCACATGCACGCGCAGGGTCTTGTAGCTAGCTACGGGTCACCAAGACACAGAAATCTGTGCAGTTTCACGAAAAAATCTTCTGTTAATAAACAGTTGGTCTATGCACCCCCTTCTGCATCTTGTATTTTCCTCTGTAAAAGAAGGAGGGTTTTTTGGTTTTTTTTTCTTTCTGATAGCATTAAAATTGGGAAAGTGCTGTTTTATTACTACATCTCTTTCCTTTCCACCTTTGTTAATTCTTATCTCAAACATCATAGAAATAAGACTGGCAATGGGACACAAAAAAAATAATCAGATAAGGACATAGAGGAAAACATGCTCCTTGACCACTTGAAAGAATCATTAGGTGAAAGAGAACCATATTATTGTGGTGATAGTCCTGTATTTCTTTTCAGTGAAAGAGGAAGAAAAGATATCATGTAAGTGTATGGAAATAAACTGCATCCTGGATGTCCATGCAACTTTATGTGAATTTCATATGTAATTCGTCATTCACCCCAATAATTTTATTCTGATAAGGATGTTTTCCTCCTTTTTATCCACCATCACACGTTCTTTCCAAACACAAGTAAATGATATATTCATAGCTAGCAACAAATTTAACTTAATCATTTTAGCCGTGTCCTGTAAACCATGATCCAGCAAAGCTAAGTCAGTTATTTTCAGGTAGGAAATTATACTGTTGTAGAGTGATGCATCAGCAAAATCTCAGTCAATCAGCCTTGAAAACGGTTATCAAAGCAAAAGCTATCTTAGTTATAAAAAGATGGAGCAATTATTAATTTTATCTGTCCCTAATTTGTTTTAATGACTGCATCAGAGCCACATTAAAAGCTCAGACTTCAGACTATCATAACCAGCCAATGCAGATAGAAGTTTGTGATAAATGTCATGTGGGTAATTAAGTTTATGCACGAATAATTTGTTATGTCATCTGGGGGGAATGTGGCATTTTTCAGATGACATCTAAAATTAAGTCCAGGATATCTCACAGTTCGTCTCACAAATATTTAGATATAGTCTGTAGGCAAGTTTCTGGCACTGCCTTCCCTCCTCATTTCCTAAGCCTTTTCGGCAATTTCAGCTGGGTGGAGAGTTGCTCTGCAGATTCCAGCCATCACCTTCCATTACCGCATGCTGCTGCAAACAGAGTGGAAGGTCTTTTTGCAGAGAAGTGGGTATTAATTACTTTCTTTATGTAGGGCTTGTTTTGTTCCAGCTTTAACTCTTCTGCCTACCAAGGCGTATCCTCTCATATTCATTTTCCCAAGCAAGATCAATCTGACACCAAATTTGTAAAGTGCTTTAGTCTTATTTAGGTGAATGAAACAGAAGTGCAAACTATGCATTTTGTCTGATGCTCAGAGATTCTCAGACTAGTTTTGTCCTAATGACTGGTGATATTCTTTGTTTTACTTAATGAGATACACTGGTGAGTCTCAGTCAGTATGACTAAAGGTAGCTGAGTCATGTCCTCTCACTGTATGCGTGTTCAGCAAACAGATAGATATGCAGCAACTATTTGTGATTCTACAGCTTGTGTCACTGTGTTAAAATTCCTATTTAACTGAAAGAAAATGGATATCGACCTGTATTAGCTTGATTGCGTGTCAGGTTCTGCACTCGGTTTGAATTATTAGGAAATAGCCAAGGAAAATTGATTGTATTTTAAAGGTCCTGTGAAAAGTTTTACAGCTACGCATTAGGAAATGATGTTAAGCAAATGAGAACTAATTGTTTTCAGCATCATTGCTAATCATCCATTCTGCTTTAACCTCTTCAAAGTGCATTAATTTTATCTGAATGGGAGCAATAAACAAAAATTTCAAAGTACTGTTAGATGCTGTACAGGATTCACAGCAAGACACGATACAGTATTTCCGGTGCTCTGAGATTAATCTAGCTACATGCAGATCTCAAGACCATTGAGATCTTCCATTATCTCAAGATAATGGAAGTCATGTGCCACAAAAGTAGCCATGAGCCAGCCAGGAGTGCACCCCGTGCCTTTGGTTTCCAATAATGAAAAAGCTGCCTTGGAAAGGCAATGTGGCAGTCTCCAGGGGTGAACTACAAAAGAGTAAAACCCCTCTAGCACCGCCCAGCCCTGAGCAGTAGATGTGCTGGCAGAGCTGGGCGGATGCCAAGCCTGGTTGCAACGCTGGGTGCTGCAGGTGGGTGCTGAAGCTGTTGAGGCTGCCAGGCACCACCTTGGTGCCAGGAGCACATTCACCTACCTATTTATTACTAGAGCACTGAGCTAGGACTGGCATTCCCTCCTGAAAGAAAAAACAACAGCAAAGCACCAGGTGAAGTACCATAATGGCACCAACAATGGGAATTACAGATTTACCTGAGCTTGAAATGGGTGATTTATGAGGTTTCTGCCTACATTTTCCAGAGGCTACCCTGTAATTCCAGCAACTCTGTTGAATTAAAGTGACCAGTTTCTGACATGTGAATTGTATACACATTGGCCTTTGATTAGGAAAACACCTTTCTTGGAATTGATTGTTAACTGCATCTGTATTAACACTTGTGTTCTTATGAAGATTTGGCTTCATTTCTAGTGCTTATATATCCCAGAAACAGAACTTCTTAAAATGCTGTTACCAGGTTAACCAACTGATATTTCTGGTGTTATGGAAGCTCATTTCCAGAACTGTTTCGAGCAGATGTGAGCCAGTTACAAGTGCAGCTCTGCGCTGGGAGGGGTATGAGGAAGCTGTGCGAGTCGGCTGCCAGCAGCCTGCCCCTGTGGGCTAGGAGGGCTTGCTGGAGCTGCTCCGTGAGCAGAGGAGATGGCATGCTTTGCAGAGCCTCCATGAGAATCCTGCACACAAGCACATAGCGGAGGTGAAGTTTCCACTCATCTTGGCAGGATGTTTAGGGAGCAGAACCTGGAAATGTCTACAGTGCTAAGACAAGGAGAGGTAAAGCTATGATCCAGTAGTCCCAAACAGGAATGTTTCCCCAGCCGTGTCGTGGTTAATTGTTGTCTTTACCACTGTATTTTCATTTTGCCTTTACACAAGGTTGGCGTGTCTGTCCTGTCCCACACAGGAATCTGTACTGACATTTTTGTGGGACTGGTAAATGATCTAAATGGTCTTGTAAAGAAGTTAAAGAGGGAGGGGGAAAGGTCTGCAGACAGTAGAAAATTATTCAAAAGGAAAGCAGGCAGCAAAGTTTTGTAGAAGGGCCTTGTGATCCTAAGCTACTGGGTTATAAAACAGCAAATTAAATTCAATGTCAAAAAAATGCAAAGTAATTTATAAGAGAAACCAATGCACCATGACTGTCTGTAAATCATTATTTTTCATAATGCTTAAGAATGAGATGCTGGAGTTATTGTGTATAAACCTGTGAAAATATCAACTTCATGCCCATCAAGAGTTAAAAATGTTATGAAATAGAATTAAATATAAAAGTGAATAGAATGTTATGAATAATGTATTAAGAAATCATAGAGAAAAAAATGAATATGCTACACCAGTGTGCAAATCCATGTACACCCACACCTTGAACGCAGTTTTGATCACCAAGTTTTGAATGAGCTGTAACACAGCCAAAACAGTACAAAGAGCAAGGATGACTGGAGTTATTGAAAGGCTTGCATATATTTAATAACAGAACTCCTCAGCTTGGAGAACAGCTGACACAGAAATGACAGGATACAGAAGGGGAAGTATTGTTCTATTCATTCTTCACCCCAGTGTGCACAGCTGGCCAGAGTCACAGGCAATACACTGAGCTTGGGAGACTTCCTCTGTCCTGCTGTTAAATTCTTGTGATTTTTTATTATTTTCACCCTCTTCCCTTTTCCCTGCCTCAAGACTAAATAAAACTGGCTACAACAGCTTAAGGCTTCTGGTAAACTGGGGCAAATCCTTGAGTATTCAGAGGCACTTCAATTCTGGGTATTTCTGAAAATGCCATCATGTTCTCTGCATTATGCTATTGCCATGTGCAACAAACAGAAGTTACTCTGTCTTGTTTTTCATTCTGATGGCTACATTATTCATGCAAGGAGACAAAAACATGTCTGGTCAGCAAAATTGTCCCTCAAACTACAGCC
Organism: Aythya fuligula; assembly: GCF_009819795.1. NCBI lineage: Eukaryota > Metazoa > Chordata > Aves > Anseriformes > Anatidae > Aythya > Aythya fuligula. The sequence continues at coordinate 51,530,804 of NC_045563.1, forward strand.
ATATGTCATTCACCAAAATCTTGAGAAATGGCGTATTTTCATTCTGAGGTATGTATCAGAGGAATGCAAATTTCTTATCACTGTTCCCTTCCATTTGCCAAGAGGCAGCATGTCAAATAAATAATTTAGACTGGCTGAGGCACCACAAGAAAACAAAGCCATCAGTCATCTCAGCTGCATTATTGATCACCAATAACAAGATACTTGCTAAGACAAATGGTTCTGTTATTATATTAGTGAATTTTAGTCTACCCTGACTAAATAAATCGTATTGAACTATTTGTTGTTTTAAGATGTCCAAATGTATCTGCAATATTTTTTAACCTTTCATTCTGTCCAGCCATCTGTAGAATTAATGTACATATCCATTTGTTTTTTTTTTTTTGTTGTTGTTTTGTTTTGTTTTATGTTTGTTTGTTTGTGTGTGTAAAGTCCTTCTCTAAGTACAGCTATCTACACACTTACCTTAAAGAGTCTGGTAAGGAAATTCATGTGTCTGTATGAGCTTTTTATATCCTGAAGATCTACTTATTTGTTTGGATACAGAGTAAAATGTGAACAATGTGATTCTATAAATCAAACTTTCCATCAGCTCTCAATCTTAATGTTTTTTTCTGCTATCTTATAGTAACAGAACTTGTCAGGTTTTAGTCTCTGGTGTATGATACTTTTTTTTACTTAACATACAGCTTGTTCTACATAATCAATGTTTGCTTACTCTTATTATTGATGGGAATAACAGCAATGCTCAGAGATTCTTAGTAGACTTGTTCCATTGAAATGCTTCAGTATCTCAGCAATATCCTTCATCCTTTCACTTTCCTTACAGCATAAGATTATTCAGAATTTTACAGACCTGTGCAGATTCCAATGTGCTCCTCTGTCAGCCACCTGGGTCATACTCTGGGGGAAGGTGAAGACTCCTCTCCACAGTGAATTTAACCAGTTCTAAAGATACAGGGAGGAACATTTGATCCTGAGCCTCAGAAGTGTCAAATGCTATTTACAAGATGCTGAGCTGTCACAGCAATCAGGAGACAAGTTCTCAGCACCTTGCGGATGTGTGGAAGAAAAATTTGCAGCTAAAGCATAGGCTGAGAATGGCTCTCATGAATCCTAATCCCCTAAGTTTCCCACATGATTTTTTCACAAGACTTTCATAAACTCTGAGACTGATCTTCACCAAAATTTATTATTTCATGTTAAATCTAGCCAGTTAACTTGGGGTAACTACATATTTTAAAAGATTAATGTAGGCATTCTCCAGACATTTCATCAAAACTAAAGACATATGTGAGATAATCTTAAACTATAAGGAGTAATTTCCAAATACCACATTCCTAGGAGGGAAGTCATCTAAGAATGGAAGTGAGCTCAAGTGAAAAATGAAAATATGTTGTGTGGAAGAAAAGAATAACAACAAAATCCTAGAATTAAAAAGTTTGCAAAATGCGAAGATGGTTGAAACAGTGCTGATTCTGTACTTGAAAGTATTATATGTGACTTGCTGACACTTTATTAAACAGAGAACTGAAAACAAGAACCCCTGTACTAGTGGAAATGCATTCCAGAGTCCCTGGGAACTTAGAGAAGTATAAAGAGACTGTGAAGGTTAACAAAAAGGAAACAAATCACTATGAAATGGGAACTTGAAAGCTGCTGTCACCTCAGAGAGATGCTGTTGTGCCTCTCAGTGGTGGGTAATAGTCACAAATAGCTCTGTTGTCACAAGTATCTACGGTATAATCAAATGAGATTGCCACCTTGGATGGCTATTATACACATGGCAAAGTTTGGAAGCAGTAGGTTCAAAATACCTGGCGGTGAAAGTGCCGGTTGAAGTGGATCACAGTCAGTAAAGACAGAGAATACCAATAATGGCATGATATGGCATAACTACAGCTGAGGGCCTTACAGCCACCAGACACCACGCCACTTGCTGTTTTGGGGGACAGTCACAGCTGTTTCTGAGACTAATTGTGTCCTGTAGTTTATAAAGTTTAACCATATGCCTGCCATTCCGTATCATGCTTATAATTGCTGTTTGTTAAATTTGGCAGAAGAAAAATGTAGAGGTCTGCCAGTTGCCTCATCATTAAGAGCCCACCTCAGCAAACTAACAGTTGCAACTTGGGTTCTTGTTAAAGCCAGTGGCTGTTCAATACCCCAATTCCTAGAAAGGGAAGTTTATGTTAGGCTCTTTTTTCAATACATCTCCTATGCAGCAAAGCTGAGATTCATGCTGGTAGAATTGGTAGAAAATACCATAATCAGGACTTTTATCAAAAATGCCATCTCCATTGATTCTGTAATAGACTTACCCATCAGAGTCACACAGCTGTCAGTCATGGTGGCTCAGTGGAGTTACAGGGATGTAAGACCACCTGAAAACATATTTGTTCTAAACTCTGGGTATGAGTCTCTGGAACTAGAAATATGGAGAGAATAGTAATGCAGAGCATGTTTTAGAACTTGAAACATCTTTCTATGCCATATAGCCGTACAGATTCTCAGGCTGACTAACATCCAGTCTGCAAGCGTGGACATTCCAGATATTCTAGAGTCTGCATTTCTCAGCTGGAGGTGCTTTCTGAGAACCCACTGCTAAAACATCAGCCCAAGTGATAGTACCTACTAGCTGCCTTCCACCTTCTTCCAGAAGCAGACAAGGTGCTTCAGTACTATATGGAAACAGACTGAATTGCTTTGAGAACTTCTGATATACAAAAAGGTGACCAACATTTGAATTGAAATTGTATTAGTGTAGGTTACCTAATTTACAGTTGATAGGCAATGTATAAATGTAATCTACACATTTATTCAGGAAAGTGACCTCTGTTGTCCTTTGGTAGATAAGCCTCCAGGAACAAAAGGACACTCTTTTCAAACTGTATTAACATAAACAGAAATGCTAGTTTATGTTTCTCTGCACCCTGGGGCAAGGCTGGCACTAGATTCTGCTCCTAGCGTTGCTCTCCTAAATGACACAAAAATGATCAGAATGTGTGGATTATGTCTAGAGAAAACAACCATAATAATGTTTACAGAGTCATATTCATCCCCATTTCCTTATTTATATCTGCTAGCACCTTTCAAAAACTGATGGACAAATGGCTTAGCAATCACCATCCATGCTTGGTGTGCCTTGATGGAGGCTGACAGTTGGAGTGATTTAGCTTTTGTTACAGCACAGACATTTCCTTTCTTCCTTTTCCTTCCAGGGGACAATAGACCTTGTCATAAGCCATTACATCTTCTGATGAAAAATAAATAAATAAACTCACTCCTCCTCTCTCTTTTCCTTTGGCACAAACACAAACAAGTATTTACAGGTCATGCACATCTTGGAGGGCACTCCTTCTGGGTCTCTCAAGCTCATACAGACAATAATTAAGCTCTCTGATATAAATCTAGCACCCAGGAAAATACAGCATGATATTGTCAGGTGGGATCTTTTTCAAAGAAGACCAAGCTTCTCTGCTGTTTCTGTGGTTGTGCTGCTTTCTTGCTGTTTGTCTCCAGAAAGAAAGAGAAGATAGATCGGTCATGTAATTTATTTATTTATTTATTTGGCTTCAGGAAACTTTTGTGTTTGCAGACAAGTCAGATTAAGGGCTTTTTTCCTTTGTCTGAATCACTTTGTTTCATCTGCCACTTTTCTGCTTTCTGAGTCAGCCACCAATCAACACTGCCACTTTCTTTTAAACTCTCTTTTTGGAATTGAAATTCCCTCTGAATGAATAGGGAGACCATTTATTTTCTAAGGGTCAGAAATGGAAAACAGATCTCTGGTCATTTTGTCCATTACCTTCCCTACACTGTGAAATACTTCTCATGGGAAAATTTGGGTTGGCATCTTAAGCTGCAATTTAGGAAATTGCAGGTTACTGTGCTAAAGGGCTTCAGAAATGCATGTACAAACAAAGTGTTGCCACTGCTCCAGATGAATAACCAAGAATTGCATGCATCCTGGTTGTTTTTAACCATACCTCCTCAAATCCTCTGTCCAATACCTTTGCTTATCCTGCTTGTTTGGTATATTTTGTGGTTCCTGGTGTCTTTATTACTACATGAAGGCAATTACCATGCTGGGATCCTGATTTGTAAAATATCTGCAGTGTTCTTTGTATAATATTATTAATATATATATATTAATATTACTTGTAGATATTTATATTCTTATTCTTCCTGGTCTTATTAAATAGTATGAGTATTCCAGCTTCTAATTAAGAAGGAATGATCTAATGGTACCATCTCACATTGTAATCTTGTGAAACATCTTGCCTTTTGACCCTTGTTAGAGTCTTTGACACAATTTTTTTTATTACAGAATTTTAGTGAGAGATACATTCTGTCTTCCCAGCTGGCCACTTTTTGGACAAATCTACTGGTCAGGAGTCAGAAACCAGCCTTTTATGGATCTGTTTCCATGACAAATGATAGAGCTACATAGAAGCATCAAATTAATGTATACCATTCATTGACAGCAGTGCTCAGAACTCTTCTTTTTCTTTGGTAAAGGATGGCCATGGAAAGAAAGTCACACATGACTAGCATTTTTTCTCTGCTGTATATTGCCTCATCTTGTGAGAACTAAAATAAAAAGTAACTCCCTGTAATAGTTTACAGCATGCCAACAGTTCTAAAGATTTTTTCAAATCCTCATATCCTTCAGAAAAGTCCTTCAAAGGGCTATTCGTGTGGACAAAAGCAAAGATTGTTTTTCTGCATCTTGTGTATACTTGCCTGATCAACATGAAACTGGCATTTGTAAAACGGCTAGCTGAGAGTATTAAATACATTGAAATTTTCAAGTTGTATGGTACAACAGGAGTGGATTATGGAATGGTGCCAAAGACCTGGCATCTATATGATTCACTGATCAGTGATTCCACCTCAGACTAGCTCTATCTAGTCTTGTCCCATCAAGTGTAAGCACTGCTCTGCAGCAACTGAAACACTGGTTTGCTATCAATGTTATTTTTTTCCTAAATCCAAAACACAGCAACATACCAGTCACTAGGAAGAAAACTAACTATCACAGCTGAAGCCAGGACACAGCTAAAACCCATTATCAAAGTTTAAGAGACCTTCAAGTTCTTAATAAAGCAGGTGAGATTTCCTCATTTACAGCAGGGCTGCCTGTGTAGATGAAAGAGAAGTAACTGAGAAGAAAACATACTCTTCATCTTGATAGATAAAAAGATTGCATTTAAAAAAGATGGAAGACTTGACTCTACCAAATACTGGGTTTGCAGTGTCTCTCAAGGCAAGAAGCAAAAATCACATTTTGCCTTAGGAAACGGCTGTGTGTCTGCCGCCAAGGGTTTGGACCACCTAGGATTTTTTCCCTGTAATCCAGAATGGCATGGTACTGTGTGATCTGTAACTAAAAATCCAGGTATGGAGCTATTTTGCTGATAAGCTAGGCCGGGTAATGTTGAAGTGATACCCTGTGGTTTCTCATATTTCAACAGTTCCAAATATTTTTAAACCATTATTTTGTTGCTGTAATTTTCTTCAATGCTGGGAAGTTGGGAAAATCTGCCTGAGATAATAGGAATGTTTCTATGTGGCTTTCACTTTAGACTGTCATTTCCATTTCTGCTCTCTGATTCCTTGAGGAGATTCTTGCTCAAAAACTTTTGCAAGCTGAATTGTCTGTGCTTATTTTTGGAAGCATACTTGTATGCTTTGTGCTTTTTTTTTTTTTTTTTTTTTTTTTTTTGTCTTTTACTTTGACCCACACACAAAAATTAGATCACAAATGATCCCTGGCATTCTAAACAAATTACTTATTGATCTATGAGTTGTTGTATATAACTTCAGCCAATCCAACAAGCTTCAGAATAAGATGAAAAATAATAAATTGGTGTCAGTGGTGTAAAAATTCAGAAAGATGAGCTAAAGGGGCTGCATTGATAATGGCTAAAATAGGAATTTAATTTTTTGAAAGTCTAAGATACTACCACATTTTAATGATGAAGGATGAAATTACCTTGCTAAAAAGAGAGACAAAAGAGACAGAAGACATAATATTGTTTTTTATTTTTTAAGTAGAGCAGAAAGGCAATTCTATGCAAAAGGATGATACTGAATAAATTACTGGAAATAAAATTGTAATAATATTCTTGATTTCAGTTGCAGAGTGTAGGCTTTAATCCTGTTTTGGTTGTGTAAATGAACAGGAACGTTAGTTTGTTGGGTTCAGTCTCCTTTGCTTGTCATTGCAGTGTCACATCTCGTGTCTCGTTAGTTTACTACTGAACTCGGCTACATGTGTGGGTTAAAACTCATCCTAATTCTGATTCTGTTTTTATTGACTCTGTGCCATTTTAACATCAGAGGAATTCCTGAACTAAAAAGCTAAAACATGCATAAGCTAGGTATTTTCACAGAAAATCTGAGTCCAATTGAAAATAAGTCATTAACTTATGTCTGCAGCAAGTGAGCTTGCTTGCCAGGTGATCAGTTCTACCTAGAAACAGACCGAATAGATGAGCGAGTTGGAAACAGGATTTATGGGACGCACCCTCAGCTGCAGACAGTGGAGATATGACAATTTATACTGGCTCAAAAGTGTTTGAATTTCTGGTTCTGCCACTAAACATTGACTCGTAAATAATGAACACTCTTGTGATACTAAGTCAAGTTTTAATAGAAGTTTTAATGAAAAAAGCTGCCAGGGGCATAAGTTTTTGATTCAGCTGAAGAACATAAATAAGTCCTATACATACAAATAAACAATAAAAGCAATAGTAGGTTTCTCTGCACACTGTCCCCAGTGGGAGAGACATTGTGCCTGAAAGACAAAGGGAAGAGATAAAAGCAAGTACTCTTGCAAAGATATTTGCATATTGTTATTAAACAGCCAACCTTTACATAATGAAGGGCATATTTACAGTGCTGCTCAAATTGATTGCTCTAAGGCTGTTTTATGATATTAAAATATTTATAAATAGGCTTTAATTCAGCTTCCCCTCTGTCAGAAAGCTCAATGGAAATCCTAATTACCATTTTTCTGCAGCTGAAAGGCAATCATACGTATGTATTGACATTCAGCTAACACTATTCCCTAAAAGGTTCAATTGTTTAGCATGACTGCCAAATCATTAAATAAGGGCATAGGCTGGTTTTGTAAATAACACTGACTGTATTCAGAGTGCTATAGGACACACTTGAGTTGTACTATCTAAGTAAATGAAATTGCCTTTACCCTGTATAGCGCTGCCAGGCCCAAGATAAAATGTAATGACGGAAATTAATTTCTAGGCCTGTCATGCAGGGTGTCTTTCACAAGCCTTGGCTTCAGTAAATATAAATATATTCATAATTTAAACACCGTATTCTCTGATACTATTGATTAAACTGCACTCCTGAAACAAGGTTCAAGCTCAGGTCTTTCCCTTTAATTCATTGAAGCATTCTCTGCAGTTACCTTACCAAATGAATAATCATAGCTCGAGACTGATGGGCAATGGGATGCACTGACAGATTTAATTTCCCCGTGCACCCAGCCTCCTGTCTTCACAGGGCATGTTTAATTTTGCCACGTTTGCTGTCAAAGAACCTTTTCATATTTGCTGCTGGGCCTGCACTTTATGGGAAGAGAAAAGGGAAAAGGCACAGAAGAAAATTACCATAAACTAGCTTTTGGGATCCACACAGCCGGCAGAAAGAAAAAGAAAAGCTGATGTCTGTTGTATTCCTATAATCAGGGTATCACCTCAGGCCAATAATCTCTTGGGTACTCTGGACTTCCCTAAATTCACTTGCTTAGCTTCTTAGAAAACAAACAAGATATATGCTGCTATTAGTTCTGGAGGTGATCGGTCCGACAATACTTTTCATTGTTTTATTGTGCTCCTTAAACAGACTGATTTAATTCAAAGAGATGGAAACTACTGGATTTTGATCAAATCAGTGAGGAGAAAATTTGCTTTAAACTTTTTTTTAACTCTGATATTATTGGTGCATTGCAGCTGTTTATCTAAAGGAAGGATATTTCTCATAGTACATAGAATTACTTTTTACAAACTCAGGAGGACATGCTACATGTAGAGGCATTGAGGTAAACCATTTAGGATGTGGTTTAACCCTTCAGGCAGCTAGGCACCACACAGCTGTTTGCTCACCACCCCCAACACAGAATTGGAAAAAAAGAAGGTAAAAAACTCATGGGGTGAGCTAAAGACAGATTAATAGGACAGAAAATGAAGAGAAAACAATCATCATAATAAAATAATATATAAAGTAGGTGGTACGCAATGCAATTGTTCACCACCCACTGACCAATGCCCAGCCAGACTCCAAGTGGTGTCCCCCACCCTCTCCAGCCCAACCCTTCCAGTTTCATCGTTCAGCATGATGCCACGTGTTGTGGGACGTCCCTTTGGCCAGTGTGGGCCAGCTGTCCTGCTTCTGTGCACCCCCAGTCTCCTGGCTGGCAGGGCAGCGTGAGAAGCTGAGAAGTCTTTGGCCCTGTGTGAGCACTGCTCTGCAGGAACTGAAACAGCAGTGTGTTAGCAGCAGTGCTCTCATCCTCAATCCAAAACACAGCACCATACTAGCCGCTAGGAAGAAAGTTAATTCTATGCCAGGTGAAACCAGGACAAAAGATTAATCTAAAACCATTCCATTTTTTTAATTATCTAATTTAATTTCTTAGAAAATCATTAATTCTACATTTTTATTTATTATGTAATGGTTTTCTTACAATTTATACCAAGTTGCATTTGAAAGGAAATTGAAATGCCTCCAAAGTCCTGCTTATATTATTCATTCTGTTCTAAATCTAAATGAAATTGCTTTAGGCCTGACTTCACGCAAGTCTTTCCAAACTAGCAAGAAAACTAACTTACCTGAGGAAGAAAACAGCAGCTGTTATTAATGCATTTAGGAGGTTGCTTCTGATCACCAAATCCTTTATTGTCCCCAAACTAGTTGATCATCGTTAATACCCAGACTTTATTTGTGGACTGGAAGAGGAAGGAAGGTTTTTACCTTTTCATCAAGTCTTGCCAAGTCTTAAATGGAATCAGCAGTTGAAATGTACTCGCTGAGTAAAAATGTTTGCCTTTTATTCAGTCTGTCCTGGAGCACAACTTTTTCTTTTTTTTTTTTTATTTTTTTTATTTTTTTTATTTTGCAGTAGAACCCACAGAGATTTGGGAGTTGTTCACACCAAGAACGACCCAGGCTTAATATCACTGAGCCATTTATCTGTGTTAATAAGGTCAGAAGTCTCTTTCTACTTTCCTTGTAACACAAACATGGGAGAGCAAATGTTTCCTCTTTCATATTTCTTCTATTCTCACATTTCATCAGCCAATAAAGTGGAGATGGAAGTAACATACATGGGATTTGGAATCTAGCCTGGCTATGAAGATCTGACAGAAAAAATATTCTGTCTCCTGAACTGAGCCAATTTTTCCTGACCTCCTTGACAGAGAGCAGATTTGGTACCCCACCATCTCGCTTTGAGTGTTACCTTCAAACCATCCCCACTCCTAAGTTTACAGTGCCATCAGTTTTGAAATATGGTGCTGTGAGAACAATTTACAGCTTTTGACAGGGTGCCACAAGCCATCTTAGCCTCTTTTTAAATTTGCAGTTCAGAGGAAATGAGTTCTTACCACGGTTACCAAGCTGTAAAAGCCTTGCTTTGAATGACAAAAGCATGTCACAACAGAGCAAGAGCGATGAGGAAATATTCTGCAGGTTCTTGCACTGGAGTAAGGAAGCAGAGCTCTGGGAGTGTGAGGGGAGTGGGTGACCTGGGGAGCCCTGAGTGCAGTGCTGGGAAGCACCTGGAAAGTCAGAGGATGAGATTCTTTAGAGCTTCGCAATCTGGGTTAAAACTCTCCTAATTTTCCCAAGCGTTTCTTCTCTCATCAAGAACATTAGCTTTTCAGAGGAATAAGGAACAAAAAATATTAAAAATTGCTAAGCAAAAAAAATTATTCTAACATTTTCACAGGAGAGAGTTATTTACTGATCTGACCTACTTTGAAGTCTGGAAAGATAAGCCTGAAATCTTAGTGGAATGGCTTATACATGCAGTAATTGGGTGTTTCTTCTTGACTGGAACCCAGAGTTACAGAGCTACCTTGAAAATAAGCAGTACAGAGGGGAAAAATAATATAAGGATCGGATTTATTTCCAGAACAGGGCAAGGCTCAGAGAGATTTTTTGCTTTCCAGGGGATAGATGAGCATTGGTCTGGTAGTACACAGGTAGTAAAAGAAACCTCAGTAGCAGCAATCTGTAACACACGAAGGAGAAACTAGCAAAAAGGAAAAGTATTTGTCTAAACTGAGCAGAACCAGAAGCATAAGAAATGTAATCACGACTCATTATATCCCAACGAGTACTTCTGTGTCAGACTGTAGTTGAAAGGAATGGCAGGCATCTTTGCATGGGGCACACCACATTGAGTAATTAGGAAATTCCCAAGGCTTTTTTCTAAACCTGTCACTGAATCAGTCCGAGATGTAGGGCAAATTATTTATTTTATTTAAAATATAGACTGTAGATAGGGGCAATAGTACTGACTTTAGCCACTACACTGGACTCTTCTGATTAATTCACAGGTTATAAAGCACTTTCAGGTGGCACTCAATTGAGAAATGTTTTAGAAAGAAAAGGGGGTAAAACACATAAGACTTCAGTGTGTTTGAGCTAGATTTTCAGTAATTAAAATCGGCAGTATATTTACTGTATGAGCATTAATAGAACTGCTCCACTCTATAATTAAAAAGAAAGGAGAAACAGCTTTGTCTGACAAGTGCCTTAATAAGTCATGATTTCATTCCACACTGTGTCTGCTTTGTAATGCCTATCATTACAATGTAAGTAACTAATTGGTATCTGTGCAGAGATGTCTCTATTGGCACATTAAGCGTCTAGAAGAAAATATCTTATTTGCAAACAACAATAAAAATACCAATGGAAAGAGTTGTTTTTAATACCATACTGAATGCAGTCTGAACAAATGAAGAGTCTTGATGTGATTTAGTATAATGCCAACAGTGAACACAACTGTAAATTATTTTTGCAACCTACTCTCAGAGTCCCAAATTGCCTTTTTACTGTCTGCATTCCTAATGACAGTTGATACATCCCAGGGAAAAGAAAGTACTGATCTCTTTTATCTTGATTTAGTTACTGGGCTGGTTGTTTTCTACATTCCGCAGCAAAAGCCCCCCAAAATTCTGCTTTTGCAATGTCATAATGGAAATACATTCTAAGAAAAGTAGAAATCACTGTTCATGAGTAGAAAGCTTTTATAGTGATAATTTAACCTGCCTGGTATTTACACTATAAAACTGTCCCTGTGCCTGAAGCTGTGTTTACTAGAAAGATCAGACAAGTTTTCTTGCCATTTTAGCTGGCTTTAAGGAACACAGACTGACAAAGGCACAAACTATACTGTGAACAAACCAGAAATTGTAAGGATTTTGGAATACCCATGAATTTGTAATATTCAGGGTATTTTTTCCATATCTAAACTTAGAAGTTTGAAGAAATAAATAGTATAATTTAAATGGAGGCTAGAATAATCATAGTTTGTGTGTAGATTTATTCAGCTAAAATGTGTTTGTTTATATCATGATCATCTCCGTAATATGCTATGTCAGTTGAACCTCGTAGATATACATCATAGTGTATATCAGACCTAAATGTCTGGGGTGGGAGGAATGTGTTAAGCACATAAGTATTGCAACATAAGGTTCTATAACTTGCCCTGGAATTTAATATTAACAGCTGTGGGGCTTAGGTACTATGGAAAAAAATAAATAAATAAATAACTTAATCACAGCTACTTAAAGGACTATTTTCATCTAGGTAAGTGGCTTTTGTGACTAATATATCCTGAAGCTACATATCAGTATTTTAAGGTAAACCAATGACAGGCTACCCTAATAGTCAAGCTATGTGATAGTGTGGCACAAGAGCTGTGATCCCAACCATCTTTTTTTCTTTAGAGAGCTTTTGTGAGGACTGTGTAAGGAGACACATTACTGATTCTAAGCTAAACTTTCCCTGGCTAGAAATCAGAGCCCTTGATTATAAACCTTGCCATATTTATTTAAGGTAGAGTTCAATCCCATACTAGAGAGAACAGTAATGTATATAGCATAATGTTGAACTACCCTAGGGCGGAAGAGAATTTAAACAGATGTAAGCTAGAGACAGACCTTTCAGCTTCTGTCAGACCTTTTCTTTTTTGCCAAAACAGAGTCATTCTCATTCATACCTTTTTCAATTTCTACTCTTAAAGTTTTTTCAGTAATGGGGCTCTTCGCCAGAAATAAACTTTACCTGTAACAGATACACCTGTACAATGGGCCGTGACCCTCTTGCATCCTATCGTTATTCTGACATTGTTCAGTATGTCAACCTAGGCAGTGCCACTCTCCTTTGCAATTTCAAAGATATTTCAGCAGTCACTGATACCCTTGACAATAAAATTCATCCCTTCAGATACTGTAAGTCCAGGAGTGGTTTAATATAAAAGAATGCAAGCAAGGATATATTACATATATCCTGGAAATGACATTAAAACGACAGCAAGACAAAAACTCAGAAGTTTGGATTTTTTTGTATTAAGGTTTCCAATGCAATCTTCACTCAGATCCCCTCTGCATCTGCATTTTGATTGTCTCTAATTGCAAAACCAAGTCCAATGTTTTGCATAGGTCCTCTGTCTTGTTTAGTGTACCAATTGGACAGCACTTACTGAGTAGTAGCTGTTCAACAGTGTTTTTTACATTCACTATTTATTGCACTATTTCCCATGCTTTATATTCTGTATACTGTCCAGTATCTTCACTGAATATAGAATTAAAATCTGATCTACAGTATTCCAGTTGTTCTTAGCAAGTACTGGCACATTGATATTTATACCAGCCCTATGAAGAGTTGTATTACTGCTTCATTTTGCACATGGGAGGCAAAGGCACAGGCATGCTGTTCTGAATTAGCCTTTTGTGTTTAGCTTGAGAAATAAAATCATAATATTCCAAAATATTTAAAATTCAACATCAAATTATCTGTTTACAGCACTGTTGTCACTGTTATTTTCTGTACTTCTCAGTAATCCACACTTCAGCAAAACAGTTTCCAAGTATTAAATTTGGTACCCTGAGAATGAGAAAGCATCTGGAAGAGAGGGGAATTTGTAGGAATGCAGGGTTCAGCCCCACTGTTAATAACCAGGTCTCATTCCTATATGGAGGTAATGATCAAAATCAAATATCATACAGACCATGTGACAAAATTATGTCAAGAGTAGGGAAAGGAACTTTTGCAAGAGATAGAAAGAGGAAGAAGAGTGGGTAGAAACTCTGCATGAAGATCTAGCCTGTAATGGGACAAAAGGGAGTGTTAAAAAAGGGATACTGCTCCGCATAAAGAATTAGTAACTTTGTAAAGGTAGATAAAATCTTTTGGTATTCTGTACATGTGATGAGAAAAAAACAAAATTTTTTTTTTATATTAAGAACTGAGCATTTTGTAATAGCAAGATTGTTAGACTGCAGACATATGTGCATTACTACTGTAATGAGCAACTATTGATTTCCTTTTAAAGTAGTATGGCAGAATAACATGATAGTGTCTTCAAAGAGGGAGGTGAATGAGAGGAGCCCCAAAGCCCAGATCTCTGTAAGAAAATCAGAGTGATAGTTGTCACAATGAATTGAGATATTTTTGTTTTTAAATCATTGAAATGTTTAAATTAAGAGAGGGGAAAAAAATATCCTTGTTTTATGTACAATCATAGTTTAAGGCTGAAGCTTGTCTGAGTTCATTCCTGACTAGTCTGGCTATCTGCAGGTCTTTCCTTTTGGGATCTGAAATACACAGTGAATGGTGTGACCTCTGGAGGAGATTTATTGTTATTGACTGATCTTAGTAGCAGGATCAAAGCATAACATGGGATCACCACAACAAATGGGTCTGTGTACTCATCTGTCTTGTGGCATACGATCCAATGCTTAGAGATTGTAAAACTGAATTCACTTTCTAGCAATTTCTGCTTCTCTCTGTCTACACTAAAATTCTGGCACTTGGAGTCTCCTTTTGGCTCCTTTTCTTTGGCCTGTAGCCAGGCTGTAGGTCATAGTGAGATCAAAAGTAAAACTTCAAAGAAGCTGTCACAAGATTTTTTTTTTTTCAAGTATCAGTAAATGAGACTGTATGATGTTGTTCACTATGCAGCCTTTTTGACACAGGTCTACCTGGGTTTACAATTCTTTGTGATCAAATAGAAAATGTGATCATATAATACTACAGACATCTTGTATCCTGTTCATTTACACATATATAATACGTAAGTTACTGATCTCAGAAGTCAGAGACAAAATGAGCATCTAATAAAAAGTTTCAGTATTTTTGTACATGGGATGCTGAGAAAGATAAGGGCCAGCAAATCTTAAAACTCTGCTTTTGTCCATCACCCCAGGGGAAATGTTCCCTTAGCTCCGTTGCTTGTTTTTCTCTAAAACACTGTCAACACCTGAAGAGAGAAACACACGATTGGTCTGGAAATCAGCTCCTGAAACAGGATGCCAAACTGAATGTATCTGCTTGGGCCCTAGTGTAGGAGCACAGTCTTGCTGTATACTGCAGCCCCTTGCCACTTTCATTATTCCTGGGAAACATTTATTTAAATTTGGCTGAGCTGTGGGGTCACCATGGTGGCAAGGGGACTCATGAGCAGTACTGAGCTATTAGCTGAAAATTGTAACTGAATTATAGATACTAATCTTAGGGTCTTTTAATCTCAACCTCACAACAAAGACTCATTTGCCTGAACTTGAAGTCATGGGAGCCTTAAGAACCCAAAAGAGTCATATTTTCAAATCATTTTTCAAATCTCTAAAATTAATCTAGAAATGAAGGTTCTCTCCTGTTCCAACTTAAGGGAATGTTGCTATCTTTTAGGAACAACAGAAAGGGTAACAGTTTGTGCAGTTTATAAAGATGTAAAAGTTAGTTTTATTTATAAGTTCTCTATTTTGCATATACTTCTAAATTATTTTCGCGTGCCCACCGAGTTCCCTAAATCTACTGCTTCTCTTAGACTTTTATAGAGTATAAATACTTCTGCCTAGTTTTAATCTCAGTGACTTCACTGGTAAAAACTATACTTGCTGAAACTGATGTAAAATAATCAGAAACAGATGAAATGAGCAAAAAATAAATAAATAAAAAAGTGCCATCTAGTAGTTAGTTACAATATGTACTTGGTTCTTGGCCTTCCAGGGTTTTACCAAGTCTCTTTTGTTGCAAAGTCTCTTCTGGAAAAAATTGCAAAAGCAGTCTTGTTTTTACATCAGTGAAGTGGTAGTATTCAGTATAAAAGTTCACATATGACTAATAATTTTATGTTCTTCTGTTCTTCAGATTTTAAAACTGAGTGTTTGGATAGAGTCACTCTCAAAAAAAAAAAAAAAAAAAAAAAAAAAAAGAACAACCAAACAACAAAAACAAAACTTTATTTTGAAGTAGAGAATACCAAATACTCCAGAAATTAAGCCCCTTGAAAGAATTTCACATTGCACCCCAAAACTTGATACACTAGTACTTACCTACTTTGCACATGCAAGACAAAATACTTATGTTTCTGATGTGGCATGAAGCAATTAATGATTATGAAATGTTCAGAGAACTTACTTTCCTGTCCTCTCATCTACAAACTGATTTCTTGCCGAGGCTGTATGAAGTACATCATCGTACTTTGGTGTACATGAAGCACACTCCCAAGGCAGAAGTACATCATTTCAGCAGCATTCCATTTTCATTCAAAAGATGGAATGAGATTGAATTATGCAGTCAGATCCCAGAGTCCTTGGTAACTTTTCTTTTAGAAATGCTTTCTCTTATTCAAAGTCTTGTCTTTTCATGATTAAATAATACACTCATTTGTAGCCATAGGATGCCTGTCTCCAGGGACACTGCAGAATAGCTACAGTAGTTTCACCAGCTAGCAAACCTAAATACATCTGTGCCAGGGAAAAAATACAACACACTTGAGCTGACAGACAGAACAAATGTTTGCTAATTTTCTGTTGGAGGATTTGCAGTTTTCCACTTGAGTTGATGATGCTGAAATGAGGATTTTCACTTTTTGAATATCACATAATTTATGAGGAAGACGTGCAGTAAATATTTCAACTGGAGTAGGTTTAAAATTAGCCCAAGCTCAAAAGATTTAAAAAGTAGCTTCTGGCTTTCCAGGGATTCATTATTCCGTGTGGGCTCAGATGGGTCAATGATGAATGAATGACCACATTGGGAAAGGTCTTTGCCTGGGAAGAGTATGGTACTTCCCCTGATCAGAAAGAGGCTTCTTCCTTTCTTTCATCCCACTTTCTTTCCTGTGTTCTCTCTCTCACTCTCATTATTTCACCAGGCTATTAGTACTCCTTCATCCTCCTACTTCTTTCCAAGCCCCTCTTCCTGAAACATTAGGTCTGGAACAGAGTGGAAGAATTCCTGGCACCAGCAGGACTCTGATGATGTGTTCCCTTATGATAAAATTGTGCTTTAGTTTGCTTCTTTTTTTTTTTTTTTTTTTTTTCTTTCTTTCTTTGGAGAGGCAGAAAGAGAAAGACCAGCCAGAGATACTGTTAGTATGGAGGAGGCTTTCAGTCTGCAGCTTCCACTTCAGTTGTAACTTACATTGGTCATAGTGTGACTATGGAAGGGTAAATATATTTGACAGGAATATGCACAATTAACAGTCTAGGATCAGTTCCCCACAACCAAATGTGTACGTCTGCAGCATCATTACAGGATTTTTTCCATAGCAGAATTCTATACCAGAAAACCAGCATGGCAAGGAGTTCAATCTCACTTCTAACCCCTCTAGATGTCCTCCTAAATTCAGCCTAATGACCAGCAAGTTTGTACCTGTTGCACTGAGGACATGGCTACAAAGACCTCAGTTTCCAGAGGAAAATAGCATATCTGTTGCAGACACCAGATGAAAAGATGAGCTGTTATGTTTTTTCGTTTTGTTTTGTTTTATATTTTTTTCCCCTTGGAGATACACACTGACATTGTGTTATCTCCAGGACAGGATGACCTTGGCAGTAGGCAACATATCAGAAGTGACTCATTGCTTTATGAAACATTTCCCTTTCACAGACAAGACCCATTGACATGATCACTTTTTAAAAACAATAATAATAAAAAGTTATAATTACTTTTTCAAGACAGTGTCAGATGTCAGAAAATTCCCTGTCTTGGTTAAAATGTGATGTATAGTACAATTATAGTACAATATAGTACATTTAGAATATCAGACAACATTTAACGTGGTTGTTGATTTTTTTTTTTTTTTTTTATATCAAACAAAAAGAATTATAGCCTGTATTAAATGGCATGCAGAGTGGTCAGATACCATGGCAATGACTGTGCAAACAGAGGAAGGGAGTATAAGGCTTGTCAGAAAATTAGCATTCCCCAAGGAAAATGTGTAACAAAAGTACTGAATCATCTTCCTACAGTGTATGGGGTTACTGAATAACCCCACTGTAGTCATGGCTCTCAATGAATAAGAAGTTATGTTGAATTACAGATCTACATTTATAAGGGATTCTACTT
Source organism: Aythya fuligula (assembly GCF_009819795.1). NCBI lineage: Eukaryota > Metazoa > Chordata > Aves > Anseriformes > Anatidae > Aythya > Aythya fuligula. Next base: position 51,548,420 of record NC_045563.1, read on the forward strand.
CTAGTTACCAACATGTTTAGCCATATAGCCTAATCTTCCATAATAACATTTCTGGACCTGTGTGCACTCCAGATGAATCATAAACTGTGTCTTTTTTTTTTTTTTTCTGGGCTATTTTAAATATTGCAAGACTAAGTATTTTTTAAAATGTGAGCTGTCTTCATTAATGCTACGGAAAGAAAATTTGATATTTCTTACTCAACATGTATTTTATTAGCATATATACTGGAGTAAATAGAATGGTAATATGTTCCTAACAGCGTTAGCTCTTAGCTAGCAACATGCATTTTTATGGTGGCCTGTAACTGAACAGATACTGTAGCAAAGATCTATGCATAAATACATATTGTCCACCTCAAAACAAAGGACTGTCTCAAAAAGGATGGAAACCAGAATTGAGAGCCCACAGTACATCCTAGGTGACCAAAATGTCTGTGAAAGATGCTCTTTAAGCATCTTCCCCTATGGCCAAGTGATTCTCCCAGTCCTAGAGTAGCTCCACCTACAGTTTTCCACATGCCAAGTATTTCAACATTTCTTAGTTCAGGTTGGATAATGCAATTCACCGTTCAGCTACCACAGTGATGATAGGGACCAAAGAAACTACTGAAAGCTAGATATTTACTTCTGAGTATCCTAAGAAAACTTGCCTTTAAAATGCTAAAACAACCTGAGGCATATCTTAGGGTATATCTGCCTTAAGATCTACCATCTCCTGGAACCAAGAAAAGTCTCTCTATGGGTCAGTCCTGTTTCTCCCTGAAAGCACCTACCAAATGACTCTAGAGATTCTTGCATCAAAGTCTTTTATTTCCCCGCAAGTTATTTGGGACTTAATATAAGACCCTTGAAGCTCTCAGTTGACACAGTTTTATGTACCTTTTAATATTAGTTTTGTACATATTCTTATGGCAACTGTGTTGACTTCCTGTTTTCTTTCTTTGTTTTACACAGATCTCCTGACTGAATGAATGCATTCCTATGGAACAACTTCACCAAAAAAAAAAAGGTACAGAAACGTTTCCATACTGACTACATCTGTGCTAGCATTCAGAATATTGTTATATCCTGGTGTTCTTAAATGAAGAGTTCATATCTGTCACTGCCTATTCTTGTGTTGTCATAGACAAGACACACGGTGGCTTTAGAAAGCTGTGAGAGATTTGCAAGTAGGATTCTTCTCTGACACCCACTTCTGCAAGGGCTCTGTTCCAAGGCAGTGCTTTTATTCTCCAGTGCTGCTTAGCATCGGTGCAGGAATCCTTCTGCCTTCCCGCAAGGTAGCAGGCAGACTTTTATTATTTTTATTATTATTATTCTCTTGCATTTCAAATAAATAACAGATGTGCCTTCTATTCCAAGAATCAGAGGACAGTAACTGTGGTTTATAAGTTTCCAGCATGTGATGTTTAAAAGCAATTTGCATACACAGTTCATCTTTGAGGGCAGTCGAACAGCCCTCTAAACTTGACTAGTGGTTGTATGTGTGTTTTTGGAGAAGGTAGTCCTTTTTTTCTATTGCTAAATAGAAAGATGCTACAGTTACCATACAATTGCATCTTCATTATATATGGTGTTAATAAACGTGCCACCAGGACAGTCTGTTCTGTTAGGTAACTTCTTGAATGTGAGCACATCAGGCTGGATTTATACTATAGAGGAAAATCTCTGGGGAAAGCAATGAAACAACCTGATGCAGAGAATCTAGATTTATTGTTGTTTCTGCTTTTGTGGAAGAGAAAGAGGATGAAGAAAATGTAAAGGAAGAGAATTTGCATTAGAATGACTGCAGTATGTTCTGTATTTGGTGATGCAGATGGTCCTTTCTGGATTATTCCACTATGCCAATTTCTAAAGTATCATTATTTCCTTGTAGTTTCTGAATGATCCTCCCAAGATAAAAAAGGCTCATTTTTAGATGTCAGTAAACATACATTGACATTCCAGGTGTATAAGGAGCACTTCGGTGCTGCAGATCATGTACTTTCCCTATCAACCAGCCCTGAAAGATCCCAGGAATACCCCTGAACTCCTCCAGCTTCCTCAGGAAACAGGGAAAGAACCAGTCAAACGTCTGTGTGAGGAGGTGCTATAAAATGCAGGGTAGTTATCAAAAGATGACAGGTCATATAGACAATTAAACTCCTGTATATATTGGGACCTGAATTAAGGAACTTGGCACTGAAAAATGCCTTTCTATCACCCATAACTGCTGGAAAATGTGTTGTCAAATGTTGTCTTTCCAAGGCATTCATGTGTAACACAAATTTCTTATTGTGCCTTCACTGTATATGCAGCCCCTTTACACTCACTGTCAGCTCTGTGTATCTGTGTATGGATCAGATCTGCTCAGATTACTTTACACCTGAATCATTCAGTAGGCACCTGTGCAAAGCATCATTTGTTAGTCATTTAAGCATACCAGCTATCACCAGATCACAAAGCAGGTTTCCTCCTTCAGCCAAGATGGAATTTCTTTTACAATTGTTGCTTGCTGTAGCTAAATCTTCTCTATAAATTTCCAGATATCAAAGAGTTCAGCTAATGCAGGACCTGTCAGACAGTTTAGATGCAGCAAAGAACTCCTGGCTTCAGTTTGTTCAAATTGTTATAGCTCAATAACCCTTGGAACCCAAAGGCAAATATTCATATGCTGAACTAGGAGAAGAAAATAGGTTTTGTTTTGTCATTGCCTCTTCTCTGTTCCTTTTCTGCTTTATCCCTCCATTTCATATTTCCAGCCTCACATCAGACTTGTCATCCCAGAGATTTGGATTCTGGCATAATGCATAACTTGCACTTCTGAAACAAAGTAGTGTGTGTTAGTTTTTGGTTTTTTTTTTCCTCTGAAACCAGTGTGACAGTGCTGAAGTGCTGAATAAATGTCCATGGGCACGCATATACCCAGGGATTTCAAGACTGAGCACATCATCCATAAAACCTGAGCACTCAACAAATGGGAACAAGGGAAAAGAAATGGCAAAATAAAAAGAAAGTAAAAAGAAAGCAGAATATTTGAATACATTAGAAGCTGAAGAGACACAGATTTGACAGGATGATCCAATTTCATGCTACATTAGTATAAATAGGCCTAATTTGACACACATTTGTGTTAGAATGATCTTTTATTTTTCAGAATCAAATTTCAGTATCTCTTGGATACTTAAACAAAATATCCTTGCTTTGACTTTAGCCAAAATCCCTTTGGGGCAATAGGAGAGAATCTTTCAAGCAAGGTTATTGGTCTTGTACATTACAGGAGCAGACACATATTTGTGTCTCTGCTGCCTCCTTCAGCACAAAAATCATGCTACTTAGAGATTTGTAGCTGTCAACATCTACTGACTGAAGAACCTGCAGAGTGTTCAAAAGGAGATCCTCTGTTCCTCTGTTAGCTTTGACCTCTAGAAAATAGCGTTTGGTCAAAAACCTTACTGCCTATTCTCTTGTTAAACAAAGGAAGTAGCTGACAACGCTCAGTAGTAAATGTTGTTGATCCTATTCTTCAGTCTCTTATTTTGATATTACCTACTTACTGTTGTACAGGCTGGGAGCTTCAAACTGTCCCATGGATACAGTTTGTATAGAAAATAATCAGATTACATGTGTACAGACATGGGGATTGTGTTATGCACAAAATTAGAGTTACGCATGAATGACATCTGTTTTGCTGAAAGGGATTTTTTCATTGGGTCTTTCATGTAATTCATACCTTTCAGAAGAAAATGACAATATTTAAACTGAAATTTTCAATTTATCAGAAACAAAAAATGCAATACTTTTAGCCACATAACAACTCAAGGTCTGTGCGGCTTCCAGGTGTACATGAACTGTGCTGGATTCACATGTTAGGAAAAGGGAGGGTCAAACATCCTGAAGTTTAATCTGTTTAGATTTTCCTTCTTGTACTTGTTATCTACTTAATGGATACCTTTTCTGGGATACTTGCTCTGTCTTCATATTCACATGCACTTCTAGGAATATGTCACTCCTAGTTTCTGCTACATCTAGTAAGTTCTTTTATCACACAAACAATGAGAAGAAGAAAAGTTGAAATGTACTTGAAAAGGACTTTCCTTGTCAATGTTATAGAGATACCATATGGTTTTGATCTGAGTTCAACTCTGCTCCTGTTTTTAGTCTTCTCATTTATGATTACCAGTCAAGAGGGGGTTCAGCACTTTCAGACACAATGAAGAAGCTCAGTACTGTTATAATGTTTGATCTTAACAACAGAAGATCTTAGGAGAGATATTTAACCTGCTTTAATAGAAACTGAAATTTAGTTTTGGTTTGGTCTTTCACTTAAAATTTTGTCAAACTAGACCAAGATTTCATCAGTGATGCTGGCCAGTCTCATAGATTCTCTATTGCATATATGAATCACCAAGAGCTGATTATTTTATTTTAATTTTGACACTATATCAGTGAGAAAAAATGAAATAAAATGTTTTCCTGAACCAGGCCACTGAACCCTTATAGATTATTTTTATTAAGATCCTGATCCTCATATTCTCATTATTATAGCAACAGAAACCTTAAGTATTTAAACTAGCCATAACAGAACCATTCTTAGGGGGAGGAAAAAAAAAAAAAAAATACAATTTGAGAAAGAAGAGAAGTAGATACTCTAAATTAACACTAATTATCTCCTTACAGTTTTTATCAGTTTTCCTTTTTTTGTTCCAGTGCATGCCAAGCCATCTCAATGATCACCTATACTGCAAGCCTGTGGCACCATAAAGTGCTGAAAGTATCTTTCTTTTGTGTACTTCTCTCATTCATTCTAGTCTCTGAGACTGAAGTAAAATCTTGAAAAAGAGCGAAGTGTCCTCTGCTCTCTTCATTCCTGTTTAGGTCTTTCAGAGGTTTGGCTTTGCCATTTTTAAACTCTTTTTCTATACTTAGACCTTACATTTTTTTGTAAAAATGAGTCTAATGCCTGCTCAAGTGCTTGACTGACAGCCCTGGAGACTGATGTCCCCTGATTATGCTCACAAAAGGCAGAGCACTGGCACTACTGCAAATCTTTCTCCCTGTAGCCCTTTATTACCTCTGATCTGCAGAAACCACCTCCAGACAGAACACCACTCTGGTCTCTATGGCCATTCACTGGCTAGCATTGAAGGATGGAGCTTGTTTGCAAAGCAGGTCAATAGGGCTGTGAGACTGCTCTATTTTTGCCCCAAAAGTACCTCTTTGAATTCAAAGGAAAAAAAAAAATATATATATATATATAAAGAAATTAATGTAACTCTATCTTTTTTGTGCCATGTGAGCAGCAACATTTTCAACAGCAACTTCTCCAGCCTTGTGCCAGAATAGCAGACCTATGTTCTGCTGATTTTTTTGTTGAATTACTAGCATTGCAGACACGTTCAGATCTAATAGAATAAGCACCTTTCTCATCTTTGGAAGCTGTGTAATTCCTACACCTCAGGAGATCTTACCATAGACTTCAAATACCTGTTTGACTTGGCTAAGTTACAGACAAAACACAAAACTCACCAGCGCTTGTTACTCACTTTACTCACTTCACACATCACGGTTACTACTAAAAGAGCCTGTGGCAAGGGTCAGACAATGAGAACCCTCTTTGTAATAACTTAGGCAATTCCTAGCATAAACTATTGCTTTCTAAATGACTATCAAAACTGAAGTGACTGGATAAAAAGGAGCCCTTTCAGCTGGCACCTTGATTAGCAGAGAGCAACCCATTACCCATCATTCTGTCTACTGAGTGTTTCTAACAATGTCTTCTCTGACACTAAAGGGAACACAAGCTCGCATGTCTCCACTTCTTTGCATAAATACCAAGCCTTTCAGCCCATGTAAAGAAATGTAGAGTGACAGCAAATGCATGGATAAGTCATAGGACTGGAATTCTTAAGATCTGGATCCTTAGCCTGGCTCTTTTCAAGATTTCTCCTGTCACATTGGATACATCATTTTTAGTCCCATACACCTCATTGCAACAACAGAGTTAAATTTATCAAGCACCTTAGGGTATGTAAGCTAAATCCAACAGTGCCTAGACTTCCTACATGGAAGGTTCTTTGCATTCATAAGTATTGATTTTTCTTTTATCCATTTCTGTTATGGGAGAGTTATATGTATCTTTTAATATATCATGAAATTGAATATTTCTAACTACTCTTTGTTGGTGATGGACTACTAAAAATTATGTGTATCATGTTTCTTTGATGCCCATAATCTCATTTATGGGATTGGCAGAGACAGAGAAATCCATTTCTCAGATAAAGCTTTGAAATATGATTTTGGCTTGATTTCAAACAAAACCCCAAGTTGTTTGTTTTCCCTGGGAAAGGTGCTAAAGCTCTGACCACCAGAGATTCCTTGGGATCTGTGCTCAGGGGTTCAGCTGCTGGAAGCTCTGGAAGCCCAGGTTGATCAGCAGCTGAGAGGAAGGGAGCTGCTGGTGTCCCAGCTCCAATCAGCCCACCAGATGGGATGCTGAGGGGCCAGGGCACCAGAGCAGAGACCTGGCAACATCACGATTACATCATAACTCTGTCAGAATCAAATCAACTCTCTTGAATGTTTCAGTTTTAGAAACCTGGAAGATTCTGCCAAAATCATGTTTTATCAAAAACTTCACGGCTAACTCTAGTTTCTGTAAGAGTTGTGCATATCTGTCATGTCCTCACTTGTTCTCTCATGCATGGGTATATATAGAGACAAGTTACAATGATAAATAAAAAGGAATTGAAAGAAGAATATTGTGGGAAGGTGCTTTACAAACCCTAATTTCTATGTTAAAGCAACTTCCTGTTAGTCATAAGGGTGTCTTTCAGCAGGGACATAAAAGTGGACACAAGGTGGTTGTGGTCATGATTGAGTTAGGAGAAAAAGTCATTTTTCCCCACTTAAACTGGCTAAGGCATTAGAAAGACATCAGATAACTCAGGCCTGTCACCCTGCATGTGTCAACCTTCATTGTGGTGGTTTGTTTCTTTTTTTTTTAAAAAAAAAAAAAAAAGTATAACCAAGCCTTAGCAAAAAGATTTATCCCAAATTTATGAGTGATGGCTTCTTTTCAGGACTGTTGGGGTGTGTCACAGAAGATACATTCACTTTCTTACTGGATAGAGTGTATTCATCATGAAAAAATAACTTCAATTTTTAAATATGGGTTACATACATTACATTTCACATAAATTAAATGTATTTGTTAACTCAATGTGAAGTGAATGATCCTCAGCTGGTAATAATTAGGGAAACCTTGTCTGAGGCTGCATGAAGATCAGGGTTCAAAACTAGAGCTACAAAGACGCAATACTCTGATAGAGGATACAGATGTCTCTCTATAGAAATCCAGAAAATCTGATTTAGATAGAGGTCGAGGGACATTCCAGGAAGCATTTCTGTTTGCTGTTTTTATTGATATGTTTTGCCAGATCAGAGGCTGAAGCAACTCCACAGTAAGTCAAGGCTCTTGACCTCCGGCCTTGGCTTACTCGTAGCACAACTCCTTATGCTGCAGACCTAGTTGACAATGCCTGTGCCTTGTATCACTATATAAAATGGAGTCATTAAAAATAGTCACTATGCAGGAAAGTTATGGGGCTATATGAACTGGGACGTCTAAAACTGATATTCCTAGATACTGGAATTGCCATTGGAAAGCACAGTATTTTCAGGGAAAAGTCAAAATTCTGATTCTGGTAGCTGTTGAAAACAATGCACAAATACACTAGAGCAGCAGGTAGAAGGAATTTAAGTATGAGAAAATCACTGGAAGATAAATGTTTTATTCTTGCAAGTTGGCTCCTTTGTTTTATATCAGTGCAATAGGCTCTTGTCATGATATGACAAATGCTGCTGCTTCTAAGCTCAATAGCGTGTGCAGGGCCACTCGGACAGGCAGGTGAGCTGGCCTGGTGGTGGCTGAGAGTCACAACTGGGCCAGCTGCCCTCATTTCTGCAGCCTGCTCACAGAGAAACAAACTGCAGAGCCTTGGCAGCTGCTTTGGGTATGGACACCAAAGCCTCACTAAATCTCCACACATATTACTCAGCAAATTGCTTCTTGTTAGTTTATTGTATTAAGCAGTAGACTAGCTCATGCTTAAATTAGGAGACAAATTTCACTACAAACCTTTTCAGGGTTTATGGATTTGTCATCAAGATTTCATGGTTGCTGTGATGAATTGCCATTTAGATGTCATTCTCAAAAGAACAAAGAAGGGCTTTCATACCTGAGCAATTTTTAAAATAAAAGGAGAATTTAACTAAAGTGAAATGACTGCTAGAATATTTCCTACTGTGTCCAGAGATGCTTCTTTTTGCTAAACGTTTAAAGCTTGACTTCCCCTTTGACAGAGAACCGAAGACATTACTTTGCACATAATGCACGTGACATCACAGTGTTCAGTCACGGAGATTAGTGTGCTCCTATAAATGTCTCGGGCCTGAGGCAATGATATATATAGAAATAAGCACAGGTCTGGCAGGGTGGATCTCTTGCAATCTAACCCCAGCTTGAACTTCCGTGGTTTTCTTCTCCTCACCACAATTTGTTATGGCTTGCTTTCCTCAGCTATAAGCCGAGGATAATAGTACTGATGGATATCTAAGCCAGTGTTAGTCAATGCGTGTAAAGAGGGCTTTTGTATCAGTGTTGTATGTCATTGTTCATATCACCATTACAGCTTCACTGTACAAAAAGTGACCAGATCATGAAGGATCAGCTCTTTAATAGATACGGCAATTAGCAAGTATGGTGTGAAATGTTATTTTGTGTTAATGTAGTTTCTATGCTAGAAATAGAAAACAGACAATTTCTTTGGCTTTGAAGTAAAATATTCAGTAAGAACAGCCTGGGACTCTGTGTGCTGTATCACAATGGTTATTATACAGATAGGCTTACCAAATCAAACTCTGTGTCAGGGTGGAGAGATTACCTTGACTTGATGCTGGGAGATAAACATCACCGGGGTAACAGAAGCAAAGAGAGAAAGAGAAACTCCAAGGATAATAAACTATGTGCACGTACAGGAATTTCATCTTTCCATGTAGAGGAAATGAGTTTGCATTTTGTCTTCCAGAACATTTCTCTCTCTTGTCCAGAGGAGCAGTCCTGCATTCCTTAGGTGTCTCTGCAGTAGGTATTACAGAAAATGTTATGATAACAAGGTACGGGAAGCAACACAGCGAGGGGCAAGTCACAGAGACCCCCACACACTGTGGCTGGGGGAACTGCTCACTGGTAAAGTGCATCACCCATACTTTCTAGACATCTTTGGAAACAGCACAACTGAAAATATCAGCATCACTATCTGTTCTGTTACAGAAGACTGATAGTTCTTATCTTCCACTTCATCACTATTGCATTTTTGTGGTGGAAAGTGAATAGCAACTACAGAATTTTCCAGTTAATTTGAATAGTAGGTAAATGGAGAGCCAGACAGAGGGAATGCAAGAAGGCAGGCAGGTGATGGCAGTGGCATATAATCTCAGTATAAGTAGAGGTGGTAGCACTGCTCTTGTCTACCCGGTTTTCCCTTATAAGATTTCTCACCACTGGTAGTCACTGGCAACAAGTGATGGAAAGCTAGGGCAGGCCTCCCAGTGAGACCTCTCAGCAGGTCTTCAGGGTAGGTCTTCAAAACAGCACCATGTTACCTATGCAGATAGGACACTGCCACCTAAAGTGGCACTACAACACAGTGCAGTTGGAATTTTAAACCAAAAAAAAAAAGGTTAAAGTAGGCCAAACAAAAGGAGTGGGTCAGATCCTGCCTGCTTCCCAATAGCAAAACAGGGAAGGTGTTTTTGTTTTCCCCACTGAAAACAGTGATAATTTCACCTCAGTAAAGGTCATACAGCTTGGGGCCGAGAATAATAAAGATGTGGAGACACAGACACAGCCATATAGGTGGAATGCTAGTATACACATCTACTTTTCAAAGAAGAATGACAGGTTGTACAGGAGGAAAAACATTTCTCTGATGTAGATTTACATTTCTGTCCCGCTAATAAATGGGCCAATGAAACAGCTGACTGCTCCCCTATTGCAGGTGTGGGAGTTATTTACTTTCTAATCCTTTCCCTTTTAGCCCTGGCTGGACAAGAATGAAAATCCCTGGCATTAGGTATTAGAAGAGATGGAGAAAGCACAGGAACCAATTTACAGGGTTTCACTTGACTAGTTTTCTTCATTTGACTCCTATTAGCTCTGATAATGTATCCTCACCATTAATCAGCTAGGGAGAGAAGAGGCAATGCCTGTTTTTTCCCGTGCATAAGAGGATGCATGTAAGCCACAGCTATCTCATTGGAAAAAGGTCAATACCTTAAAGTGTCTTCCTGGGCACAAAAACACCGACCTGGTGCACTGGGACAGCTGTCAGCAGTCACAGGAGGTTTTGAATGAATCTCTGAAATAAATATTTGAGTTAGTTTTACCTTCAACGTAAACTCTATGGAATAAATCAATCCCTCCTCTAATCCCATTAGAAAGAGCAGGACTGAAGGGCCTGTGGAAGCAGCTGATGTCATTAGATGTGACCTTCTTCCAAGTCATGAGATTCCCAGCACAAACCCATAACTGTAGGGGTCTAAAAGCTGATGTGGTCCTAACAGCAGCTACTGCTGGCGAGCTCATCTTCTGCCTGCTCCCAGATGCTCCTGAGGAGAAGAAACAGGTTCTGGACTAAACAGCCCTGAATTTTTTTTCTTGTGTTCTGCACTATAAAAGCCAAGCTGATTCCTCAGATGGCCCTATGCAGATATTGGAGTCTCATTAGTATAAAACTTGTATAATATTTCTGCATGTTATGCCAGTCACTAGTCGAGCTTGACAGCTTCTCATTGCTGGATCATTAGACAAAAGTGTAAAAAAAAAAGTAGAAAAGGTGTTGGTCGATTTCCATGAGGTTTGATACAAATGCATCATCCCTAATGTATTTTAAAAGTGTAGCCAGTAAATTGCAGTAGAGTTGGTTTCCATAGCAATGATGTCGACAGCGGTGTCACTGAAATTTGAGATTTTGTCACACAAAAATAATGATGTCCATACTGAGCCTGAACAAAAGTCCAGCCAGCCCAGTGTCTTATCTCCAGCAGTGGCCAGTAACAGATGCCTCTGGCAGAATATAAGAGCAGGGCTAAGCGCCATACAATGTATACTAGAGATCCTCTAGCAGTTTCTAGTGATTTGCAGCTCAGAAATTTTCTGAGCTAGGGACAATATCTTTGTTTTCAATAGTCCTTGATGGGTTTTCCTTACATTAGTTTATTTTATTGCTCTTTAAGCCTATTTGATTTTCTGCACCAGCTGTTTTTCTGTCTGCTTCTTCCCCACACTTCAAAAATCTTTACCAATATTTGTATCAGTACAGAGACAGGTAAGCCAAAACTCAAGATGAGGTCTGCTGCAGGAGTCCTAAGACCAAATTTAACCTTTTTTTTTTTTTTTTTTTTTTTTTGCTAGCAGTTGAAAGCTGGTATCACAGACTTATCAGCAATTCCTGTCTCTTGTTACTAATTGAACTTTGAGTAATGAGGCCTGAGCTAGAGCAGCCCAAGGACTTGCCAGAAGCTAAGCTAACTCATGGGGGTCTCTGCATTTGGATTACTCCCAGCAGCTCTAGCAAACACTTGAGGAGAAACATATGAGGCTTCATGTTGAGCTGGACCCTGGGTGATCCACAAACCTTCTCCCTTTGGACTGATGTCTATCTGCTTGCTCTGCTGGAGCGGGCAGCCGAGTTTCTGCAGAGGGATGCTGCCTCACTAGATTGTCACTGAAAAGCAGGCTCTAAAACTACAGCACGTTTCCCCAGCAAAACTGATTTGGGAATGTGTGCATAGTGAATAATTCAATGTGTTCTTCCTGAGCTTTGTTCACTGCTGTTCCAAAGCAGACACATAATATCTGTGAATGTCTCTGCTAATAGTGACTATTCAGCAAAGGGTTCATAAAATAAATCCTAGTCTTAAGAGCTGCGTCCTGCAAAAATTCAATCTCCGTTATTTGCAATTGATTTTAGTATCTAAATTACCTGGAATTTCACCTGTTTCTGAATGACTGGCTACAATTTTTCTAATAAGTGAATGAATAATAAACAACAAGTGTAAATTAATGAAAACAAATGTCAGATATTCTTCTTCACCTACACGTATCCTCTCTCAGCCACTACAGTCTGCATATAAAGAGCCATTTCCTAAAACACTCTTGTGAGCAGTCCTGGGCTGCTGCATATGCATGAAGAATTTCAGTCTCAGAGGAGAACATTCCAGCAAAACATTCGTATGACTGCACTATGCTAAAACAGAAGCTATTTTACCACTTCAGTATTATGGTTTGAGAGGGGATCATAGGAATAGATGGCTGTCCCTATCAGACCTAGCATCAGGGCTATGTGCCTTTCCTGGTTGTTGGAAGGTTACAGAGGAAAGGTGGAAAATTGTACTCTGTAATGGTATTCTGTAGCCATAGTACTACCGCTTTAATGTTGTCATCTCCCTTGTGGAGGAGCAGATAGCGTGATCTGAGGTGATCCTAATTATTCATGAGAAAGAAATAATTATTCCAAAGTTACTGCACTAGCCTAGGTCTTATATTCAAGTATCTGCATTTTCATTGTCACTACATGCAGTTCATGATAGATAAGGTTTCTTTTTTTTTCAGTCACACTGGGTGAATAAATGTATTTTGACTGTTGGGTGGCTAGGTAATGTAGTAACAGGGCTAGATAAGCAATACTGCAAAGAGGGGCAAATTCTTAAGCCCTCTTCCTCTTTTGCCTTACCATAATCATTCCTTTCATGTTACTGCAGAAACTGCCACGATGTAGCATT